>NW_027556098.1:292080639-292275639 GCF_003287225.1 Phascolarctos cinereus
GAACATCAAAGTGGGCAAATGCAATTTCCCTTAGGTTATTAGTAAATGATTATATCTCCTTTGAAGCAACAGAACTGGCAGTCCCATTTTATTTGTCCCACATCCTGAGGGACCGGTAAGAGGAACTAAAACATTTCTATGAATGGAATTTTTTTCCCATTAACATGGGCTGTTTTAACCCCTTCCTTAAAAAAAAAAATTCAGGCTAATTTCCACATCCATCCTAGCCTTCTGCAATTCTGTTCTGTCTTCTTCCCTGGATAACACTCCAAGTCTTTTGATGTGGGGCCAGAGTCCCTGGCCTTTATCTGTGTGCTAGGGAAGCTAGAAGACACTTATGTTAAGAGTATTGATGCCTACTTAAAGAATCCTACAGAATCAAGTAAAAAAATTACTTCAAATAATAAACAAATTTGGCAAAGTTGCAAGATATAAAATAAACCCACATAAATCAATGGCATTTTTCTATATTACCAACAAAGCCCAACAGTAAAAGATAGACAAAGAAATTCCATTTAAAGTAACATTAGACATTATTATGTTACATTATTAAAGTTACATTATTATGTTATATTATGTTACATTATTAAAGTTACAATCAGACTTTACAAAATTTTTGGCAGTCTACCTGCCAAAACAAACTCAGGAACTATATGAACACAATTACAAAACACTTTTCAAACAAATAAAGTTGGATCTAAATAATTGGAAAAAAAATATCAGTTGCTCATGGGTAGGCTGAGCTAATAAAATAAAAATGACAATTCTACCTAAATTAATTTACTTATTCAGTGCCATACCAAGCAAACTACCAAAAATTATTTTATAGAGCTAAAAATACCAATAACAAAATTCATCTGGAAGAAAAAAAGGTCCAGAACATCAAGGGAACTAATGAAAAGAAATTCAAGAGAAGGTGGCCTAATTGTACCAAATCTTAACTTGTATTATAAAGCAGCAATCATCAAAACTACTGGTACTGGCTAAGAAATAGAGTGGTGGATCAATGGAATAGTCTAGGTATGCACAACAAAACAGTCAATAATTATATAATCTACATAATCAAACTATAATTTTCTACTATTTGATAAATACAAAGACTCCAGTTTCTGGGATAAGAACTCACTATTTCACAAAAACTGCTAGGGAAACTGGAAAACAGTATGTCAGAAACTAGGCATAGACCAATATCTTACATCCAAGATAAAATCAAAATGATTTAGATATGAAGATGGATACTATAAGCAAACTAGGAGAGCAAGGAATAGTTTACCTGTCAGATCTATGGAGAAGGGAAGAATTTATGGCCAAACAAGAGATAGAGAACATTATGAAATGCAAAATGGATAATTTTGATTACATTAAATTGAAAAGTTTTTGCACAAACAAAGCCAATGCAACCAAGATTAGGAGGGAAGCAGAAAATTGGGAAATAATTTTTAAAACCTGATTCTCTCATAAAAGCTTCATTTCTAAAATATATAGAGAACTGAGTCAAATTTATAAGAACACAAGCCATTCCCCAAATGATAAATGGTCAAAGGATATGAACAGGCAGTTCTCAGAAGAATAAATTAAAGCTATTTATAGTCATGTGAAAAAATGCTCTAAATCACTATTGATCAGAGAAATGCAAATCAAAATGACTCTTGAGGTACCACATCACACCTATTACATTGTCTAACATGACAAAACAGAACAATGATAAATGTTGGAGAAGATATGGGAAAATTGGAACACTAATGCAGAGTTGTGAACTGATTCAACCATTCTGGAGAGCAATTTGGAAATATGCCCAAAAGGCTGTTAAACCGTGCAAACTTTTTGAGCCAACGATACTACTTCTAGGTCTGTATCCTAAAGAGATCATAAAAATAGGAAAAAGGACCCCCATGTATAAAAACATTTATAGCAGCTCTTTTTTGTGGTGGCCAAGAATTGGAAATTGAGGGGATGCCCATCAATTGGGGAATGGCTGAACAAGCTGTGGTATATAAATGTAATGGAATTCTATTGTGCTATAAGAAATGATGAGCAAGCAAACTTCAGGAAAAACCTGGAAAGACTTATATGAACCGATGCTGAGCAAAGTGAATCAGAATCAGAAGAACACTGTACACAGTAACAGCCACACTACAATGACTGACTTTGATAAACTTAGCTCTTCTCAGGAATGCAAGCATCTAAGATAACTCCAAAAGATTCTTGATGGAAAATGATATCCACATCTAGTGAAAGAACTATGGAATCTGAATGCAGATGGAAGCATACTATTTGCTGTCCTTTTCTTTTGTTATTTTGATTCTTCTTTCTCATAGTTCCTCCCACTGGTTCTAATTCTTCTTTACATCATGACTAATGTGAAAATATGTTTAATATGAATGTATTAGTAGAGCCTATATCAGATAACACACTGTCTTGTGGAGGGGGGAGCAGAGGGAGGGAGAGAACATTTAAAATTCAAAAGATTATGGAAGTCAATGTTGAAAACAAAAATTAAATAATGTTTTAATAAAAAAAAGAGTATTGATACCTATCAAACCCTTTTGGGACCACAGTGGGCTGCGCCAGGTACTTCAAGGCAGTAGTGAAGAGTGGGTTTCATGTTCTGGTGGTGGGGAAAAGAGTAAATCATTACTGTCTCCAGATCCCCTCAGCATTCTGATTCCTTCTTAAGCCTTTCCTGGAAGTATCCAGAGGGTTCCTACAAGTAATTGATTGACCCTACAATTCTTCCTCCTGAGAATTTCAGTTTATTGGGAGGTATTCTGAAAGGCCCTGGCTGAATTCAGCTCCCTTCCCTCACTGTTTCCTCTCCCTTTGAATCCTTCCTTAGCAAACTGGGACCAAACTTCAGTGAATATCCTCCAAACTTGCCCACAGTCTCTAAATGACTAAAGTAGTCCTAGTTCAAGAATTCCCCTGGAGATCTGAAGTGCAAACCATCTTCTTTCCAATGTCTAGGGCACAAGACTGAGGGATATAGGAGGCAAACTTCAAACTTACTCCTCTTTACAGTATCAACACCAGAGTAAAAAGTGAGAGCCTTTTCAGTTTTTCTTGTGGCATGCCATTTCAGTGAGCCACTAAGTGCTGTCTGCAAGAATGCTGGAAAGCTCACATGACATGAATTCTGCAGGACAAAGAAAGGATTCCCGGGCCTTGGAATCAGAAGACCTGAATTCAAGTTCTGACTCTGCCTCTTACCTTTATGTGTGACCTTAGGCAGGCTTCCTCTGGACCTCAGTTTCCTCACCTATAAAATAAGCAAACCACTTGGAGATGATGGCCTCTAAGTTTCCTTCTGCCTCTCACATCCTGACAGCCTTTGGTGATTAAATTTTGTTAAATGTGAAAGATGGTAATGATACATTGCTGGCCTTTTAAGTTGCCCCTTACTCCTTTTTCCCTCCACCAAATAACTAAGGCACTGGGCTGCATTAAGGTTTTTGTTGTTGTTCGGTCCTTTTCAGTTGCATCCAAATCCTTGTGATCCTGTTTGGGGTTTTCTTGGCAAAGATACTGGAATGGTTTGCCATTTCCTTCTCCAGCTCATTTTACAGATGAGCTAATTGAGGCTAACAGGGCTAAGTGACTTGCTCAGGGTCATTCTGCTAGTAAGAGCCTGAGGTCACATTTGAACTTAGGGAGATGAGTCTTCCCAAATCTAGGCCTGGCACTCAATCCACTGTACCACCTAGCTTTAAGGTTGATTATTTTATTTGTATATTTCATTTGTAATGGCTCATATATATGTATATACATACATACATACATACATACATACATACATACGTACATACATTTTCACTGTTGTTTGTCCCACCTCCACCCATTAGTTTCTAGAAAATAGAGACAACTTCTAACATTTCCTTTGTAAAGTCCCAGTGTCTGGTGCCTGTTCAAAAAGACTAGGTACTTAGGATAATTGATGTAGAGCTGGAAGGGACTTCAGGGACCCTCTAGTTCAACACCTTTATTTTACAGATAAGAAAATTGAGGCCAAGAGAGGTTAAGTGCTTGTTCAAGTTATCCAGGAAGTAAAGCAGTAAAGCAGTCCTGGAAGAATTGACAAATTCCATCCCTCGTTAGATCAAAATAATGTGACCCCAGGTCCTCTGACTTTAATGCTAGCAATCAATCCAATGTGCCACACTGCCTCTCCTGCCTTCATAGTAATTTCATAAGTAACCATGAACTGACTATCTCCAGCAATCAAATCAGGTGTTTAAGCAATTTTTCTCCTTGACCTGCCATAATAAAATCTATTATACTTTAATACCTCAAAGCTATGTGATTTTCTTGATGTGCATTTGGTACACCAATACCAATCATAACATCTCGGAAGATCTTTATAAGTACCTCTGTCTAAAAATATTTTCTCCACATTCAAGCAGCCCCTCTTACATATTTATCCATCTTAGCACTCTTGCTCTATACCTTTCCAATTTTATAGGTCCTATCAGGTCATATGATTTTCTGGAAGAGCCTTTGAGAAGCAAGGACCACCTCTGTGCCATCATGATCAATCTGAATAGGACTTGAGTGGAGGGAAAAAAATGTATACACACTGGGAAAAAATAATCTCTGTGTGGTCCTGAATTATAATGAGAAGTTTGCAATGGTTTGTTTTTAAACAATAAATATTTTACAAGGGACTTGAAATATCACACAATGAGAAGTATTCCAGAAGACTAATCATATAGGTGTGGGTTTGTTACTTAGAAGAAAAGCACTAGGGAGCTCTTTCTGTGTTATAATTTATTAACCATTGTAGAGGTTGCAAAACTATTGTGGGATGTCACTGCCACCATAAACAATCACAAACCTGAAAAAATGTCCTCTTTTGGCCTCATCTCCAAACAAGTCTAAGACCAAGTTTATGATTTGCTCAAGAATCCATAATTCATTCAATAATTTAGAACACACAAAATGTTAAATCTTCTCATAATTGAAGTTGGCCTCGATCTTCACAGGCAGGTAATTCATAGTTCCAGACTTGCAACTAAAAAGTCACTTCTTATTGAATTAGTCCTGAGCAGAATCAGAATCAGAGATTAAGTGTCAATTGAGTGGATGGTGTGTAAAGGGGTACTGGTCTACTTCAAGCCCAACGAAATTTTTTAAGAATCCTGAATTAATACCCAAAATAACTTGAAAATTGATATAGAAAACAACATTTGGAAGCAAAATAAATTAAGAAAGCAACTTTCCCCAGTTTATGGGATTCTAGACAACCTCATGCCTCTAGTCTCCCCTCCATGTGACTCTTTACTAAGGGTGCAGGAAATGTGTTTGATATGAATCAACTTGGACTTGGAAAATACCTATATCATTTGCTGTTATCTGAGTTAGAAAAGTAGGGCTGCTAGTTTTTGAGGTAGGTACTTGAGGTATACCCCACCAGTAACAGTAGGTATTCAATAAATGATTGTTGATTTATTGGTTAATAGGAAGGCAGTAGCTACTGCCAATAGTGCTAATAAGGCCATCAGCACTACTTTGCTAGTCACTAAGAGCAATTTTAAAATAAGATAACAGATTGGAGCAGTAGTTTATTCTTTTAAAATGCTCAAAACCCAATTTTTCCCAGTCTTTGTCTGAAACAGATGACAAACAATCTTCTAAATTACCAGCACATTTTTAAAAATTGTCACATTTTATTAAATATATTTTATTTTACTTTCAAATATAGCTAAAAGCAGAAAGGATAAATGCAAACTCAGAAGTCTTTATCCTATCAGGGACTTCTACCTTGGAACCTGAGAAATAGATGTCTTTTACACAAAATTTCGTAATTTGTTATTGTTTGTCTAGCACAGCGGCTAGAGGCACCACTTGGCTGAAGCCACAGGGATGATAACTTATGCCAGACTTTGACTTTTACATATTCACTTAGGTTTTGCCAATTCAGCTGTGGGGAAGCTTACACCCTAATAAGGTAGAGAACTTATTCTCATATTCATTAGCTCATAATAACTAACCTAGAATCCCAGAGAAAAAGATCTTTTTTTTCCTGAAGTGTCCAATGTATAAGCGTGAACGAGGTGTGAAACTGATAAGTTCTTGTTCAAAGAAGAAAACACATAACAGAGTCAAAGTCTGCCAGGAGCCCTGCTTTAAGTTTAGTTCGTTGAGTCCCTGCTTCATGTTGGAATCAGTGGGGTTCACTGCCATTATGGGGTAGAAAAGGGCTAGCCTTCTTGTCACTTGGAAGACTGTATCTGATGCCTTACATTATCTTCTATCTGTGTGACACCCTATCATTAGCTCTTGTACCTTAGCTGCCACCATCTCAGCAGATGAAATTCTCCTGTGGTTGATTAGAATAGTGGTTGCACATGATCTGGTGGGGTTGGGGAAGGCGGCCACTACATTTGCAAAATGTAAGTATTTATTTGCTTTGTGTTCTAAAATATAATATTTGACTACTATATATTACTAAAATTCTTTTTTGAAGGTTTATTGTGTGATGAGGACATGAAGATGACCCTGGGTTCTCAAAGATTATGCTAGTAAAGGGCCTGTTCTGGAAAGTCTTACCGAGGCTTAGAAAGGCTCTGAATAGGGGTCCAGATGTGCACTGGGTTTCTTGTCTAGACAGACTAATTAAGTATGGGGAGGCTTATCACTGGAAACTTGGGGCCTCAGATAATGACTCGGTTTTGGCCATGGCAACTCACAAAACTGTCTCCTAGAGCACAGGGGGAGGTTCAAGGTAGCTCCTTAAGTAACTCTTTTTCTCTATGAAATGGCAATAATGCTTTTTCAACAGGAATGAGAATCGGTGAGGTAATGTGCCTAAGTTTTTATGATATCAAATTTACTTTTTAACTCTTGCCATTTAGTCATCCATTCAACAAACATATGGAACATTGACTGTGTCTATGGTATTAAGCACTATATAGTACTATGTAGTACCAAGCACTAGCAATAGACATTTGTAAATGCTTCCTGGCAGTACTGCATTCAGGAGTACTGAATGAGTGTATATATGCACACATATTATATGCACATTGCACAATATGCACATATATGGAACACATGAACACAACATGCACAAACACATTTGTATAATACATGCATGTGTGTACATATATGTGATATATATGTACTATATGTACACATTCATATATATACATACACATAGATATAGATATATTTCTGGCAGTGTAAAATGAATTTATTCCTGTACATTTTAGCTCATCTGTTAGTACCCTTTTGATTCAGTTTTCAAAATGCATTTACTAAAAGATATGAAATGATTCAATCTTGTGAAATGATAGATGATTTGCATTATATTAGCCTATAATGATAGTCATAAGATTGTGAATTCTAAGGATACTTATGGAACATCTAGTCCTATACCATCATTTTGCATATGAGGAAACTGAGGACAAGAAGATTGTAACTGACCTGTCCAGTGTCACACAAGTAGTCAGTACCAGATCCAAGATTCAAAACAAAATCCCTTGACATCAGCTTCTGTGTATTTTTTGCTATACCATGCATTTTTCTAGTGTTCATAATTATTATTTTACAGCAATTCACAATGTCAAATGATAGTTAAAAAGTCAGATGAAGCATTACTTTTTAAAAATCCAATATGGGAAATTTAATCAAGAAACAATTATTAAAGGCTAACTGAATGCCAAGTACTGTGCTAGGCATTTGGGACAAAAACAGAAATGAAACAGTGTCTGCCTTCAAGGAGTTCATATTCTAGCAGGGGAGACAATACACACACACACACACACACACACACACGTATACACACATATATACATGCATGCACATATGTACATATATGTGTGTATATACATATACATATGTATAAATATAGGCAAAATAAATATTAAGAAATTATTTTATGAATGCCACGAGTTGCTGGTAGATTTAGGAAAGACAAAGTAGAAGCTAGAGCTTGAGGTGATTCTTTCAAGAAAACTAGGGATTATAAGAGGCAGAAGTGACCAGTAGAGAAAAGACACAGAGATAAAGGATGAAGTGTCATGTATGGGGAGCAGTAACAAGCCCACTTTTTGTGATGAAAATGTGAGTTTTGATGACTTATTACTCTAGAGGGTAAATTTCAATTTAATTCCTTACATATTAAGGTGATTTCTCTGAGTTTCACTGACTGCTCTTTAATGAAAATTCATAAGATAACAGAATCTTAGAGTCAGTATATATTTATATAAAACATAATCATATAAACATATTTCCATAAGATATATATATACACACATAGGTATTTAAAGAACTAAGATACATGAAAATCACCTCCCTTGATTTCTCATTGTGACATAGAGATGACTCTGAGTGCTCAAAGGCTCATTGGAGTACACAGTTTGACAAGCAAGACAAAGCTACAGGGGCTTCGAGTAATGGACCCGGCAATGAGCTGTATGTCTATCACCTAAGGACCAATCTATATGAGCTCAAAGTTCATCCCAAGGGTGATGTATGTAGAGAGATAGCATATCAAAAGCTGATAGTGCTTTGGGGTTGTTTCAGTTACAGGGTTTCTGTTCAGAAGTCATTTAGTCCAGTTTTAGTTAAGAAATTATTTAGCTAGAAGTCATTTAGTCCAAGACTTAAAGCAGTCTTGACAACTGGTCCTCAACCCTCCAGGGACAGATGATGCTTTTTAAAAATATATTCTATTAGTACTATTTTTTTTTTATCACAGTCACTTCAGCCCCCATCTATAATCAATCCTCCATTGTAACAAAAACATGATAGAGTGCATAGGACAACATATATATGTGTGTGTGTGTGTGTGTGTGTGTGTGTGTGTGTGTATATATACACACACACACACACACACATATATATCCTATTACTTCCTCACTTCTCTAACATGAGAGAGTAAATATATTTCTCTATCTTTTTTCTACTTAGTAAGAATTTAACTTTCTTTTAATGACCTTGTCACTTGCTCTGTTGTAGTCATTTTGTATATTTTCCCTTGTTTATTCTTATTTTATGCTACATCAGTTTATGCAAGTCTCACATTTCTCTGAATTCTTTATATCCTCACTACTTAAAAATATTCCATTACATTCATATGACAAGGTTTGGGGTTTTTTTCCACACAGAGATTTATTTATCTATAAGGAAAGCCATTTCATTTTTGGCCAACTTGAAAGGGCCAAGTATTGAAACAAAATCTCCTAAAGCTTAAGTTTTTGTTAATTAAATTGAAGTATAGCTTCCATGTATTCATCTTGGTTCTACCCTACAGCATTCAATTAAGGTTCTACCTTTAGGTTGACATTTATCCATTAATTATCACTTATCAGGTCAAAATTCCTCTAATTGGTTCAGTCATCCAGTCCAAATTTTCCATTTTGTGCACAATAACAACATGAGTAATCTTGTTAAATGCTTTGTAGATATCCAAATATACTACACACACACACACACACACACCACTCTCCTTAATTATTACCTGGTAATCTGTCAAAAAAAAAAGAAATTAGATTAATCTTGCTTATTTATCCTTAATGAATCCATGACAATAATCAAGTTTTTATTAAGCACCTACTATGGGTCAGGCTGCTAAGTGCTCATAAACCATCAACATCTATTCATCCAGAAACATTTATGGTGGGTGAGCTATAAAGACAAGTAAAATACGTTTTCTTCCCCTAAGAAGCAGGCACTATAGAACAAGGAAAGGTTTCATCAACTATAAAATGAGGGGAATTAGACTAGATGGTCTGTGAGATTCCTTACAGCTTTTGATCTATGAGTTATAATCCTATGACATGTACACAGAAAAATATACTATTAAATTAGAATATTAGCATGTAATAGGAGTATAATATACTACGAGAAAGATTACTTTCAGCGTGGAAATTCAAAAAAGCTTTCACAGAGGAGGAGGAAGCATTGGAGACGGCCCTTTACAGATGAGTGGGAACATGTGATTGCATTTAAATATCTTAATGTATAGTATTGTACCAGTCATTGTAAATAAATTCCTTTTGTCAACTATTGTACTCTCTTAGATAAGCGATGTTGAAATTCCAGAGTAAGCACTGTATTGATGACCAGTGAACCATGCTGAACTGCACAGCATTAACAAGACATGCAAGATGTTGCAATGTGCAACCAGAAATGTCAAAAATGTAGGTAAGTGGCACATTTCTGTGTAACTCATCACCATTTCAACACAATAGATCTTTACTTTTTGGTCTTTTCAGTTTGAATTTCTATTCAGAGGCAGTGAGATCAAGGAAGTTGAGTGGCTACAACGTACTGACCTATTCTTGGCTCTATAGTGTTCAGGGAGCGACCTTTGCTTTGCAGAACTGAGATTTTTGTAAAAAGAATTATTGTTAACAAATGCTAATTAGGCTTCTAACTGCATCTGATGCCACACAAAGAGAATTATTTGGATATTGTCCTTGATTTCAAAAGAGAGAGAGAGAGGTCAGCAACATCAGTTTTAAATATAAACTCCTATAGTAAAACCTTATGGGAAAGAATAGTAGAAAATTATAAGTATGAAATTATGAGAAATAGTGGAAGAAAATGTTTTAAAGAAAGCATGGGGGAAAAACCCAACTAATGAAGTTATTGAGATCATTTAAGAATGAAACAGGATGAAAGGTTACAAACAGATGAAAGGTGAAAAAGATCAGAGGGGATTTTTATAGCAAATTCTTTTTTCCCACCAAAGTGAATGGAGTCATTATGACAGAACTCTAACATCACAATCCTATTCAGAGAGGAGTGGGAATGGTACTGAAAAGGTCAAAGATGGGAAAATCAGCTGGACTAGAATAATATACACAGAGGAAGTCTGCATTGCAGTTGATGCAATGTTGAAGGCCTTGAAGGAGGAGAAGGAAGAGAAAATGCCAAAGACATGGAAAAAAAAATCTCAGGCCTTATTTTACCCTCCACAAAAACCTCAAACCTACTCCCCCAAAAAACACAAAAAAAACCTCATCAAGTCTGAGAGAATTTTCAATAACTGCTGACCAACATACCTACTTTTTGATCTATATAATTTTTATGAGAATTCCTCTTAACAGAGATTGAGGGAATTCTTTCTGAGGGAATAAGCAGGATTTTGCAAAATGATACTCCATAACAGATTATGTTTTTACTATCATACAATTGAGTAAAATATGTAGGGGACACAAAATCATACTGTTTTTGTCTGGTGACTTTTTTTTAAGCATTTGATCTGATAGAGCAAAATACCTTAAAAGCTTACCACAAACAAGATGTCTTTCATGATTACATCAATGTTATTCAAGATTATTATAATGAACTAACAATAGTTATTTACTTATTTGATTAACCTCTGATCATCACCATCAAGCAAGACATAAAACATGAAGATGTTCACCAAAAATGTCAGGAGGAGATTCAGTATAAAGTTCAGGTTGAAAAGAGATTTGCTGCTCTTCTGCTTCCAGAAGCCAAGATGGTGGAGTAAAAAGGTACTCGCTCTCACCCTCCCCTATCAACCTCTGAAAACCCAGAAAATGTCACCCCAGAAAAAACAAAACCCTGGAACAGCTGAACTAGAAGAAAGATGGGGAACAGCAGTGCAGCAGACCTGCAAATGGGTCTCCCAGTGCCTCAGCTAAAATAAGGAAAGCAGCACTACAAAGGGCCCTAGGCAGATAAGCACCCTGTAGCATTCATCACAAAGGAGCTGAAGAAAGCAACGTAAAGTCTTCCTAAAGTCTTCCCAGCCTTGCTGATTCCAACCCAACATCAGGTAAGCTGTCAGAACCCTACAGCTTCCAACTATCAACCAGGAGGAGATCCTGAAGTCCAGGTGGTAGAGCAGGCAAACACCAACACCTGGACCTCTGAGTGCCTTGGTGAGGGCGGGGAACTGGTGGAAACCAGCTCAGAAAACCGCCAGGTGCCTCAGCACTCTACCACAAAGGAAACTCCCAGTGCATTAGCAGAAACGAGGAAGGCAGCACCGCAAGGGGCCCCAGGCAGATAAACACCCTGCAGCACCCATCTAAAAGGAGCTGAAGAAAGCTAAAGGAAAAGAAAAGCAGGCAACCTAGAATTGCCTGAAAGTTCCAGCCTTGCTGATTCCAGCCCACACAGAAATGACATGATCATCTCAATAGATGCAGAAAAAGGTTTTTGACAAAATGCAAAACCCATTCCTATTAAAAATACTAGAAAGCATAGCTATAAATTGAGTCTTTCTTAAAATAATAAATAGCATCTATCCAAAATTTTCAGCAAGCATTATATGTAATGGGGACAAGCTAGAAGCATTTCCAATAAGATCAGGGGTGAAACAAGAATGTCCATTATCACCACTGTTATTCAATATTGTACTGGAAATGTTAGCTTTAGCAATAAGAGGAGAAAAATAAATTGAAGGTATTAGAATAGGCAAAGAAGAAACAAAGCTGTCACTCTTTCCAGATGACATGATGATATACTTAGAGAATCCTAGAGAATCAAGTAAAAAACTACTTGAAATAATAAACAACTTTAGCAAAGTTACAGGCTATAAAATAAACATAAATCATTGGCATTTCTATACATTATCAACAAAGCCCAACAGCAAGAGATAGAAAGAGAAATTCCATTTAAACTTACTGTAGACATTATAAAATATTTAGGAGTCTACCTCCCGAAACAAACCCAGGAACTCTATGAATACAATTACAAAACACTTTTCACACAAATAAAATCAGATCCAAATAATTGGAAAAACATCAGTTGCTTAGGGAAGGCTGAGCTAATATAATAAAAATTACAATCCTACCTAAGCTAATTTACTTATTCAGTGCCATACCAATCAAACTACCAAAAATTAATTTTATAGAGTTAGAAAAAAATAATAAGAATCTTTTGGAAGAACAAAAGGTCCAGAATATTAAGAGAACTAATAAAAAGAAATGCCAGGGAAGTTGGCCTAGCCATTCCAGATCTTAAATTGTATTATAAAGCAGCAATCATCAAAACTGCTTGGTACTGGCTAAGAAATAGAGTGGTGGATCAGTGGAATAGGTTAAATATGCAAGACACAGCAGTCAATGACTATAGTAATCTATTCTTTGATAAACCCAAAGACCCCAGCTTCTGGGATAAGAACCCACTCTTTGAAAATGATCTGAAATTGCTTTGGAAAAATGTAAAAGTTCTTTTCCTACCCAAGCTTCTCCTTGAAATGAAGGTACATTTTAAAAAAATACCAATATTCCACTCATGATGTCAAGCTATAAATTATTGAATATGACTATCTCTGAAGATTGGAAGGCGAAAATCAGCCAAAGGCAATGGAGAAGTTCATGGAAGGCATGGACAGGCTGTAACAAATTATAAATGAGGAATTATGAAGGAGAAGCTATGTAAATGATATAATTGAAGATATAATCATTGAACAATAAGATGTATTGGTCACATGAAAAAGGATATGAATAATCAATGATCAGCCTATGTGTTTTACTGGTAGCTTAGGTATATCATGAAAACTAAAGGAAATCCAATAACTTAATGGCAAAGATATGGACACACAAGAAGGGCAACCATGGATGAGTTGCAGTCTACAGTATTGGAGGGAATAGCCTCCAACAAGATAAGATTGTGGCAAATAGGTGGCATAGCATACAGAGCATTGGACTTGGAGTCAAGAAGACCTACCTTTACTACTGCCTCAGATGCATATAAGCCCTGTGACCTGGATAAGTCAAATAGCTTTGATTAGCCTCAGTTTCCTCTTGTGTAAAAGGGGGCAGTGATAGTGGTTACCTCACAGTTACTTGTCACAGGGCTAATAATATCCTGTGACATTATTATGTGAAGGTAATTATGTGAAGTGTTTTGCAAACTTCAAAGTGCTACAAGATGTTAGGTTTTATTATTTTAATAAATTCATTAGATCACGTGATTTCTGTGGCATACCATCAAAAATATTACAATCTCAAGAGGCAGCGTTGCACAGTGGATAGAATTGGATTAGAAAAGGCCTGCCTTCAGATTCTGCCTTTGATGCTTACTGGCCATATAACCAATAACATCACAGGTGTTTAACATTTTGTTGAGGGCCAGGATTTTTTCCTTTTGTCTTTGTATCCCAAGGGCCTAGCACAGTGCATAACACGTAGTAAGTGCTTTAAAATGCATATTGAGGGGCAGCTAGGTGGCGCAGTGGATAGAGCACCAGCCCCAAAGTCAGGAGGACCTGAATTCAACTCCAGTCTCAGACCAAACCCTGGGCAAGTCACTTAACCCCAATTGCCTTAAAAAATAAAATAAAATAAAATAAAATAAAATAAAATAAAATAAAATAAAATAAAATAAAATAAAATAAAATAAAATAAAATGCACATTGAGAGACTTCTGGGAGCCAAAATGGTGAAGAATCATAACTCTCCCATATTCACCTCCAAACCACCATAAAAAGCACTCCAAAACAAATCCTGAAACAGTAGAACCAGCAAAAAGACAGGGTGAAACAATCAATTAGCCCAAGAAACTTGTAAGACTGGCAAGAAAAGTCTGTCTGACTCTAGTTAAAAGGGAGCAAAGTCCAGGACAGAAAGCATCCCAGCAAGCCATCAGCAAGCTCGACTTCAGCAAACTGGGGGAGATCCTGAGCCTCGGTGTGCTGGAGCAGGCAAAGGCCAACACCAGGACCCTCACATGCCTCAGTATAGCCAGGGGGCCTAGCAGACTCCAGCTCTGAGAACCACCACTTGCTTCAGTGTAGCTGGGGCAAACAGAAATCCTCTAGCTGCCACAACTCGCGTGCTTCAGCATAGCCTCAGCAAACAGGTATACACCAGCCCCACGGGTGGCTAAGCAAACAGGCAGCCACAAGTTCACCCCGTGTTTTAGTATATGTAGTGTAGCCCGAGGCAAATAGGTAGCCTGTAGAGGCCAGACCTCCTAAAGCTTCTGTGTAGCCCTGGGGAAACATAAAAACACCCCACTAACCTCAGTATTGCCAGACACCAGCCCTAGGTCCCCTGATCAGCACAGGGCAAGCTGTCAGACCCCCTACATCCTCCAGGAGCACCAGCCACGCCCCAGCCCAGCCCCTTAGCGCAGCACCAGACATGAGGGTCCTCAGGGCAATATCAGTACAGCACCAGTAAACAGCCAGCACCTAAAGCTCCTGGCACAAGACGCCTGAGACAGTGCCCCTCCCATCCCTGGAGCAGAGCTCATATTTAAAAGAAAGGAAAAAGGCCAAAAATGATGAGCAAAAAACCAAACCAAAACAAAACAAAAGAGAATCTGACCACAGAAAGTTGTTATGGTGACAGGGAAGATCAAGACACAAACTCAAAAGAGGGCAACAAGATCAAACCACCTATGGGCAACCCCCCCCCAAAAAAAAAAAACAGGAAATGGTCTCAAGCCCAGGAAATGGAAGAGCTCAAAAAGGAGCTTAATTGGCCAAATGGAAAAGGAAGTCTAAAAGATCACTGAAGAAAATACTTCCTTAAAAATTACAATGGAGCAATTGGAAGCTAATGACTTTATGATTAATCAAGGAAAACTGCCCTGATATCCTAGAACCAGAGGGCAAAATGGCATTGAAAGAATCCACCAATCACCTAAGGAAAAAAACCCAAAATAAAAACTCCAAAGAACATTATAGCCAAATTGCAGAATTATCAGGTCAAGTAAAAAATACTGCAAGTGGCCAGAAAGAAACAATTCAAATATTGGGGAGCCACAATCAGGATTACACAGGATTTAGCAGCTTCAACATTAAAGGATCAGAGGTCATGGAACATGGTATTTCAGAAGGCAAAGGAACTAGGAGTACAACCAAGAATCACCTACCCAGTGAAATGAAGCATAATACTCCAAAGGAAAAAAAAATGGTCATTCAGTGAAATAGAAGTATTCCAAGCTTTCATAAGGAGAAGACCAGAACTGAACAAAAAAAAAATTGATCTCCAATATCAATATCCAAGAGAAGCCTAAAAAGAGCAAAAGGCAAAAGAAATAATAAGGGATTCAATGGAGCTGAATTGTTTACAGCCCTATATGAGAAGATGATACTTGTAATTCTTAAAAATTTCTCTAGTACTGAGGGTATGGGTATAAGGTGAATATGAGGGAATAACACAAAAAATAAGGGATGAAAGAAAAAGGAGTACAACAGGTGCAGAAAAAATAGAGAGGTAAAATGGGGTAAATTATTTCACATGAAGAGGCACAAAAAGCCTATTACAGTGGAGGGAAAGATGGTAGGGTGGACAATGGGCATTACTTGAACCTTACTCTCATCAGCATTGGCTCAAAGATAGGATAATATATACAATCAGTTGAATGTAGGAATCTATCTTACCCAACAGGAAAGGAGGGGAGGAGATTAAGTAAAGGCAGGAGGTGTGGGGGGCAGGGACTGACAGGCAATGGGGTATAGAAATCTATCCTGCCCTACAGGAAAATAGAAGAGGAAGAGGATAAGAGAAGGGAGGGGGGAGATAGAAGGGAGGACAGATTAGAGGAAAGGGCATTCAGAAGGCATGCTATCTTGGGGTAGGGGGAGAGACAAGATGGGGAGAAAATTTGGAACTTAAAATCTTGTGGAAGTGAATGTTGAAAACTAAAAATAAATAAATTAATGTATCTTTAAAAAGAAAAGATTTAAAAAAACTTTCCAATTAGAAAGCATCATTATAACACAGAGTTCCTAGAATTTACTAATAGGAAGTGGCCTCCAGTTTGCTGAGAGATAAATGGAGATACAGAAACATCCTGGGGGTAGGCTTATTCTTAGCCAAGCCAAGCTGGCTTTATATGGCTGAGGAGTAGCTCGATCCTTAGAGGGACCATGTAGTCTGTCCAGGAGTCCTGCAAAATTATTAGCAATTTGGATGTTGAGGAGGAATAAAGGAATTGATACAGGGAAAAATTGCATCTATTAGAAATCAATGAGCCTATAGAAATCTAATAAAGTATTTGGAAAAGCAAATAATCATTAAGTGAAATGAAAATTTTGTACAATTAAGTGCTTCACTGATTTTGAGATTAGATGATCAGGGACAGCACCAGCACTCTGGAATAAATTTTTTAAACCCATTTGAAGAGCCCAATCTGGTCCTGCTCTCAATTCTGATTTTCTATGTTTGATTTTCTGTCCTGAATAAAATAGAATTTCATTCTATTCTTTACCATTTTTCCTCTTAATTCCAGCTTTTGCATTTGTAGAAAGTCTATATCCCTCATCTAGGTGCATCCCAAGGGGCCTTCAGTGATTAGTTCCTTCCCCAATCCCTGGAGTAAGTAATTTTTGGCTCCTCAGCAGATGGCAAATGGAAGATGGAGTTGCTCCTCTGATTTGTACACTCTTGCCTCTGGATCCTCAAGGGCTATAAAAAGGTAAAATTTTCCATCCAGGGAGAGTAATTTGCTTCAAATGAGCCCCTAGATAGAGGCTAAATGTGGTCATTGCAATAAGTCATAAGACTATAGATTTAGAGACAGGAGGAACCTTAGGTGGTTGCTAGGCCAAATTTCTCATTTTTCATGTGGAAATTGGGGTGCCCAAGATGCTGATTGACTTGTCCGAAGTCTCACAGGTAATCAGTAGATTTTAACTCAGAGCTACCAACTCCAAATCCAAGATTCTTGCCACTCTGATCTCAGAGGAACTGATATCTTTAATCCCTGGATAACAGACATATTTATTGGCTATGAGGGCAGATTAAACAACAGAGAGTCAGGTTTTGTCTTGCTCTCCTTGGGAATAAGATTATTGTGATACATCAGACACATAATTTTCAAAGTCTTGGGAGCCAAATAATTCAAAGGAGGAAGGGTATGACATCTAAAGAAAGAAAGACATTTTATAGCTGGAAACAACTTCAGAGACCATAATCCAGGGGTGGGGAAGCAGCGGCCTTAAGGCTACATGTGGCCTTTTAGGTCCTTAAGTGCGGCCTTTTAATAAAGGCCATTCTGTAAAATTTGGATTCAATCAAAAGGCCAAACTTAAGGTCGCAGCTTCCCCACCCCTGATCTAGTCCAACCCCCTTATTTTATAAATGACAAAACTGAGGTCAGGTCAGAGAGGTAGTAAGTGTCTGAGGCAGTATTTGAATCCAAGTTCTCTGACTCCTTAGCCAGTGTTCTTTCAAGTATACCATAATGTTAGAAGTAATTTTGAAGCATGGAAGTTGTGCTTTGGTGGGATGGGGTTGAAAAGGGGACAGACAAGGAAAAAAAGCAATTTATTATGAAGTAATTCTCTATGCATTTAATGCTAGCAAATGAATTGTCATTTGATGTAGAGCAAAGCTCTTGACACCCAAACGAAGCCCACAGAACTCTGATGCAGAATTTTAATAGCACCAACTCCACAGGGCTCTGCTAATAGTGTTGACTCATACTGTGCACACCTATAATCACTTTGTGACTTACTAGATTGCTGGGAAAATCTACCAGCTAGCAATATGCCACATATGTTCTGTTTATCGGCAAAATGTTTTCTTCAGTTACTTGTAAACAGTATTGGGAAGCTTAGGGATCTTAGAATGGTTTAAATTAGTAACAAATGTCATTGGTTGCTGAAATCACATTCTGTTCTGTTCCTGTGTTTTGCCATCTAGAAACTGACAGTCTAGAAACTAGAAAAAATGTGTGAGGCAGACGTACTAGAGAGGTGCAAACGGTTTCAAAATGTGAAAGGTCCCCACCATTGTGAAGGAAACTCATTATTTAATGCCTTTTTTGATGTTCTCTGTTACGAAAGGGCCAGGGCAGATTTCAAATCCACAATTCTCCCAATGGATTGATTTAGTGTAAGTGCTAATTATAAAGGAGCTGGGCCCTTAAAAAACCACAGGGTGAGGTTTTGAGGATTTTTCTGTTTTCTTATTTAAAGAACCACTGGTTTAATAATACCCACCATGGAGAACCCTTATAAACATTTACAATGAGCAAAATGAGCTATCCCTGAAAATTTGATGTATTCTCCTGCATATTAGCTTGCCATCATAAAGTGCTAAACTGGGTGTCAGAAAGCCTGGGTTTGAATCCTAGCTCAACCAGTTAACAATTGTATGATGTTAGGAAGGTTGACTCATCCCGCCAGGCCTATTTTCCTATGTATAAAATGAGAGAGTCGAATACAGTGATGCCTAAAGTTTCTTCAAGCTCCCAATGTTAAGCCTAATCTCCAAATAATCATAGGTCCTATTTGTAGAGGGCTTTTTGGTTTCCAAAATATTTTTCTTACTTTTCCTTTCTGTAAACTTAGGTGCCACCTCCTCCATGAAGACTTCTCTGACCCAATCAGTCAAAAAAGTTTTTATCAAAATTGTTTAAAAATGTTTTTGTTTTCTGCTTTTTTATATCACCATACTATCCCATTTATTCCTCCTCTTCTTCCTCTTCCCAGAGAGTCATCTCATAAGATAAAAATAATATTTTTAGAGAAGAAAAAAAAGATGATCATTATATTTAGAAAGTACGGAAGCATGTAATTGTGTAACACCTGTAGACTTTCCACCTTCACAGAAAGGAAGGTTGGGGGTGTCTTCTCATATCTTTCCATTTGAATCCCAATGTGCAACATGCAAATAACTATGTACAAACATGATACTTGCAGGATCTCAGATAGAAGGCACTAGCAAACAAGTGGCTAGGGAACAGCTTCTTAAAAAGGTGGAATTTTAGCTGAGACTTGAAAGAAGTCAGGGAAGCCCGGAGGAATAGACAAGAGGAAGAGTATTCCAGGCATGGGGAATAACCACTGAAAATTCAGGAAGCCTAGAAATGAAGGATCTTATGCAAGGAACATCAAGGAGGCCAGAGTCACTGGGCCGTGGAGTATGTGGAGGGAATTAAAGTGTAAGACAATTGGAAAGTGAGGAAAGGACCAAATTATGAAGGCCTTTGAAAATCAACCAAAAGATTTCATATTTTATTCTGCAGATAAAAGGGTAGAGAGGTTGGCTTTGACAAGAAGAAAGGTCATCTCTTCCTCTGAGACCAGAGCAAATGAAGAGAGAGTGGAGGTAGTGGCATTGAGGTTATTTGAAGTACAGAATTATAGAGAAGTGGGATCTTGGGACAGATAATCTTGCTTTTCTCAGTAAAGTGTGAGTTGAGATCCTCAAATGAGTCAGCAGTAAGAAGGATGGTGTAAAAGAGAAAACTCTGAACAGAAGCAATAGGGAGTAGAATAGACAGTCAATCAGGGAAAAGTGGGATGTAGCAATATTGGCCCTGGTATTACATTACATAAATTTGGAGTGGATATAGTGAGAACAGCTGTTTGGCTTTCTCCACGGTGATTCAGCTGTGTAAATATGAGTGGAGAATGTGGATAAGAAGGATCCAGGGGTTTGTAAAGGAATAAGTGTTGAAATCTCTAAGGAAAAAAGGTGGAACAATGGAAGGAATAATGGTCTGAAAAGGCAGAGAGAGCTAAAGTGACAAGAGGTTGTGATGGGGATAGAGAATAAGTCTAGAAAGGCATAAGAAAAGATGGGAGGATATCCGGTTGTGCTCAGAGGAATTTCTGAATTATTCATTGCAGTGATAGAACATTCGTAAGTGATTATGAATAAGACCAAAGGTATAATCAATCACTATATGTGGCTGAGGGGGAGTGAAGATGCAGATTAAAAGAGGTGGTGAATTTAGAAGCAAGGGTATCTGAGGAAACACCAACATGTAAGTTGAAGTCTCCAAATACTGAAATTGAGGAAAGGGGTGGAGTTAGGGAAATTCTATGAACCAGGTACTGAATTCCTTAAGTAAGGAGGAATAATGACCTAAAGGCTAACAAGACCAGTCACCAAAATCTGGATTGGGTAAGATATTTGGATGGAATGAAACTCAAAACACCAGCAGCTGCTGAGTGGAAGTGGTAGGGAAGGACCCAGCAATAGTGATAAGGAACAAGATACATGCCTAATCTTCACCTTGGCCCAGTGTATCAAAAGACATGAGTGTGAGTACTTCTAGTACTGGAGAAGGAAAACAGGCTATAGTGCTTTCTAAGGAGAGCTAGGTTTCACTGATTGCAAAAAGATAGAATGTTTGTTGACTTGACCTGACTCTAGAAATAGGTCTAGCATAAATGGTAATTTGTTAACAAGAGAAAAAAGGTTCCATAAGGTACAATGGAAGGGTAAAGAAGAGTATGTAATGGACATGAGTAAGTATAAAGCCGACATAGATGGGTATGATGAAGCAGGCAAAGGAAACTTCCCCCTTAGTAGCCTGTTATTCAGAATATGATCTTGATAACCTCCGTGCCACTACTAATTTGATTATAATTCCCATAGCAATTGGTGGAAATGGGTTGTCCTGGGATGTGAAAGGTAAATCAGTCCTTCCTGGAGTCCAGGAGACCCTTCAGTCATCAGTCAGGGCAGCTGATGTCCCCTCAGCAGAACTGGAAAAAAAAACCTCAGGGACTATCCAGTCTCTTATGTCTGAAGGAATAGATTCTCGGCAACATTCCCTAGTGACCATCCTGTCTTTGCTTGAGAAGCACAGTAGAGTTTGTTAAATTCTATTGTGTTGTCACCCAACAGTATTCTATAACTTAGGAACAGGAGCAAAGAAGCGAGACAGTAGGGATTACCTATAGTTTGGGATTGACAGGTCAGGAATCATGGAAGGATAAGAGAGTACATTATTTAAGAATAAAGATTAATGACCACTTAAAATGGTTAACTATGGTGTGTTGAGTCTCTAAAAGGAGAAGGATGAAGCCAGAATAGTATTTAAAAATTGGGAAGGAGAGAGAGAGAGAGACAGAGAGACAGAGAGAGGCAAAGAGACAGACAGAGAGAGCAGAGAGAGACAGAGAACTAGAGGCAGAGAGACACACACAGAGACAAAGAGAGACAGAGAAAGAGAAGGGGTTTTTTGTTGTTGTTTTGTTTTGTTTTGTTTTTTTCATTTTGGTGAGGCAGTCAAGGTTAAGTGACTTGCCAGGGTCAAACAGCTAGTAAGTGTCAAGTGTCTGAGGCCAGATTTGAACTCCTCCTGACTCCAAGGCTAGAGCTCTAACCATTGTACCACCTAGCTGCCCCTAGAAGAAGTTCTTAATGAGGATTAAGTGACTGAGGAAGAATTTAGCTGAAAGTCATAGCACTTAAAGTAGATAAACTGGGAGACCATCATGTTAGCAATTTCATCAGTACTAATATTAAAGTTACAAAGGATTATGGCAAAGGTTGGGGTGGAGAGGGAGACTATGAATCAGGTTAGGATTAAGTTATTCATTAGGACAATGATAAGTATCTAGGCGAGGTGATAAAATTAGATGACATGAACTTTAAAGAAAAAAGAGGTTAAGTGATTGCCAGATCTAAGGTTGTGAAAGTAGCAGTGGTAGGAAAATACTTATCCTGGAGCTATGAGTCGAGATGCAAAGAGCAGCATCCAGAATTGGAGACCCTGGCAAGAATTAGAAAGGGTAGAGAATGCGGGTACCACATATTATATTCAGTATTTTTTTCAGTAAACCTGTGTTTGGAGGCAGCATCAAGCAGAGCAGCTTGCTGAATTTCAAGAGCTTAACTTGGAACCAACAGACCTGAGTTCAAATCCTGCCTCTGTTCTTTCTGAGTGAATTTGGACAAGTCAATTAATCTTCCTTGGCCTTGAATATTCAAATGAACTGAGCTACTATGATAGCTTGAAGTTGTAGAGTCTTCAGTATTAATCTACCAGTAGCTTTGGTGTCTCTTTACATTCGTATCTGTCCAGTTTTCAATAAATAAAATACCCTTCTTCACTTCTTTATAACATAAAATTGTTTTCCCACAAACAAAGCATTATTCTATATTGTACCAAAGAATATTTCCATCTATATTACTCACAAGATTATTTACCCAATAGCTAATTTTATGTCCCAAACTGCTTGAATACCATTTTAAAGCTACTTTCCTTAATATGCATAAATTTATAGTTTTTATTAAAGCAAAGGGGTTTTTTTCTATTTCATTTAGCTGTCAAAATGTTCATTTATAACATCAACAATATTTTACATCCTTTAACTTTTTTTGTGATAGCAAAGAATTGGAAATTCTCATTGGAATTAGAATTGGAAACAAATAACCATTGATTGGGGAATGGCTAAACAAATTATGGTACATGAATGTAATGGAATATTATTGTGCTATAAGATGAGTACAGAGAATCTTGGAGAGATCAGTATGAACTAATAATGTGCCCTCAGTAAGTATAGCCAAGAAACAATATGCATAGTAACTACAACAATGTAAATGGAAATAACAATCACACACCAAAAAATAAAAAGTAAATGTAACAAAATTATAATGATCAAGTGACACTTGAATGAAAAAATGTGAGAAGACACCTCATGTAAATGGGCAATTGGCAGGTGTTAAACATCTTTTTAGACTTTTTCAATGTATATAGATAAGTTGTGAGGACTTTTTTTTTCTCTAAAAATACTATTTGTCATATGGGATGGCTCTTGGTGGGGGGAGGGGGAAGGAGCATATGGATATGATGGTGTAAGAAACAAAACTTAAGTAAAAGTTATTTCTAAAAAGATATATTCAGGATCACATAATTAGGGAACACGGAATGAGGGTCTTTAATATAGGATGAAATCACTTGACTCAAAAAAGCCCTTCATTATTCAATTCAAATTCAATTAAAATCATTGCATGTGTTATAAGGAGAGCTTATTTTTTTCCCATGTGTTCAGCACTATCAGTATGGTACAAGAAAAAAGATAATCATTTACCTTGAAGAATTACAATATAATGAGAAAAATGTTCATAAATTTGTTTTACTGTATCAGTTAATATAGCTTTAAATATCAGTCTTTTCCACTAGAATGTAAATTATTACACACTTAATTCAACTTGAGTGTCCTATAGACACAACTTCCTCCAAAAGAAGCTGTTCTAACACTGAGAAAAGACTTCTTTACACAGTGCTTCCCCTCATCTGCTCAGGGCACATGCTATTTCTGGGGGTCAATTCCTCCTTATTGCATATAGTTACAATTTTTATGAGTATAAATTTAAGTTGTGTAAGGTTGGGGCCATGTTTCTCACTGTTTCATCACTGAATCATTACTATGCTTTGGCAGCATTAAGCACTGAGTAAGTGTTATAACTAATGCCTCGGAGATCATTTCTATTGCCATGTAGCTACTCTGATATTCTAACACTCTCCTGAGTCTTAATAACCAATTGACAGCCCTGAATTTTTCTTTGACTCTAAGGTCCAATTTAGCCCAGACAGAGGCAATGTGATATAATGGAAAAAGTAATAGATTTTGGAATCATAGTATGTAGGCTCAAACCACAACTTTACTATTTACCACATACATGACCTTGGGTATATCACAGTCTCTTGGATTGTCTGACCATTTAATCTCTGTATTTTTATCCTCAGGAAATAAATTTTTTGGTCGGGATTTTGGTACTACGTTGTGCCATGTTCTATAGTTACAAATAAAATTTAAATTGTGGGTATTTTGTCTATTATTACCGCATCTCTTCAAGATACAATTTTCTTTTTGCTTTTGCTTACTGAAAAACATATGTGGGATTCTAACAGAAAAGTGAGGCATTTACTGTGGTTTGAAGCCCACACTTTTTTATCCATGATGAGCAAGGCAGTATCTGAGTAAGTAGGTGACATAGTAGATAGAGCACTTGACTTGGAGTCAGGAAGACCTGAATTCAAATCCTAGCTCGGACACTAGCTGAATGGCCCTGGCCAAGTCACTTGACTTTTCTCAGATTCAGGTTTGTCATCTATAAAGTGGGGATGAAAATAACACATATCTTACAGGGCTGTGAGGACAAAATGAGATAATATTTGTGAAGTACTTTACAAACCTTAAAACACTAAAGAAATGCTCGTTGCTATTATTCTTAGTACCATGTAGGCTGGGTTTCCTTTAAGAGTACCATCTTCAGGATTTGATTGGTTTAGAAAATTAAGGTTTATCCCATTAGCATGGTTTCCCTATCTAAGAGCCTGGCTAGTAGGGAGTTGGCATTCCTGAGGTCTGGCAGAATTCCTACTGTCCTGCCAGCCATCTTTCTGACCCAGTGTTGTTTCCTTGGCAAATAGGGAGTCAAAGGAGAACAGAATCCATTTGTGTTGAATCATATCTTTTTAACCCTATTGTAAATCTGCGAGTGTTTCATTGTGTTCCGATCTCAAGCCTGAACTAGGCTGGGCCCAGAGCACTTGGCAATTATTTATTTCTCAAGTGTCCCTTTTTTTCTACTCCCATCATAATAGCACTAATTTGGGTCCTCATCCCTTCTCACTTAGATTAGCATCCTAAAGGACATCCTTATTTTCTCTTTTAAACTTGTTCTTCCCTTGCCCCAATCACCACCAAATCCATTCTTTAGACTATTAGCCAAGCAATATTCCTAATACACTACTGTGAATCACATGACTCTTCAAAAACCTTCAAGTGCTGCCTTTTTGCTTCAGTTGCCCATCTGCTGAATCGTTTAAAATTCTTATCCTGGAATGGAAGACTCTTCAGAAACTTAATAAATCTTTGCTGAGCGTATTTGCATTGACTTGAGTTGAATTGGACTTGAAAAATGTTTTCAGAGTCTATTTCAACATATAAATTCATCTAATAGAAAATTAGAGCTGGCAGGGATCTCAGACACCATCCAAATGACTCATCTTACAGACGAAAAAATAGATGGCGTAACCTCATCTGTAGGATGGGGATAATGACACACTACAGTCTGTTGTGATCAAAGTGCTGTGGAAAACCTGAAGTGCTATGTCACCGTGGCTCACCTTTAAGTGACTTGCCAAAAATCGCATAAGTAACAGAGCCAAGACTAGACCAGTTCTCATTTAGTTCTCTTAACTCTGAGTGGTGGCAACAATAATGGAGACGGGTATGAAAATGGAAGCAATAGGAAACTGATTAGATTTAGGTTTTCTACCTGAGTGGGAGAAAGAAGGGTGCTGTTAGAATAAACAGGTAATTCAGAAGAAGGAGTAGTTTTTGTGACAAACAAGCTGTTGGTTAATGTGTTGGCTTTAAGATGGAGAAAATCCAGGTAGAGCTGTCTAGCAAAATGTTGGAAATATAGTTCCATAGTTCTTTTCCAAGCATACCACCTTTGGACATTTATACTGGCTTTCCCACTTAATCCTTAAGAAACTTTCAGCCTTAGCTCAGCTGGAAAGGTGTGAAAAATCTCTTCAGTTCCCTCACTACCATTAGCACTTAACTGAATCTGGGGCAATTTCTATAGCATTTCATTGATCTCTTATCTATTCAGAATCATTAAAAATCAGATTTTTTTTATTAGTTAAAAATCTGATTTTTTTCAGTCAGATAGTGCAAGAGTCTGCTTTCTTCCTATGCCAGTTAAATACAAACCCCCTGTTAGATTTTCAAATCTGAACAGAAGTTGCACTCTGAAAATATAGCAATTAATATATTTCTGCCAAATTGATATCTTGCTTAATTTTCTTAGACAATGAGTAAACTTTTAAAGTTGCTTTAGGGAAGTTACATCAATTTCCGTTATTATTATTATTATTACTTATTAGTATTATTATTACTGATAATAGCTAGCTGTAATATTTGATTTGGGCCTTGAAATGACAGATGGAGGGAATGCATGCCAGATTTAAGGAAGTAGAAAGTTGGTAACCCATAGATTAGTTTCAAAGGTCTCAGTCCAAAATCCCGAGAGTAGCAGTAGTGGGGGGTAACATTCATCAGTTCTTATAGCTCCCTCCCATAGGAATGATAAGTAACTTCTGACATGTCACAAGTTTATAGTCACCTTTTGCCTTCCTGTAAGGACTCTTTTCTTATGACTATAGCAGGAAATATTACAAAGGGACTGTCAATATTTTCCATCCTTCCTGTCCGGTAGAGAAACCTCTCCTGAGGGGGATAGTCAGACATTGTCCTACCTCTCACCATGCACATTTAATATCAATGGGACCTGCAGATTGTAGATTGTAGGGTATTGTAGATTTCAGGAAGCTTAGGATCAGGGCTGGTTATGCTAATCGTTTTGCCATTGCAGGGCCAGTAGAAATGAACTATAGACCTGCTAATATTCCCTTCAAGAAACATCTTTATCCTTGAAATTTTCCCATGTAATCAAGCCCAGTACCTGGTAAGTAGAACCTGAAAATTGGGAACCTGATATAGCAATTATGAAGGCTGTTCTAAGTAAAGGGAGAGAATCGAACAAGAACAGAGGATGGCAAATGGGCTAGGGACATAGAATATAGGAAAAGGAACAGCATAAGATAAAGCTGGAAAGGTTGCTTGGTGCCACATTTTGTATGGCCTTGAATTTCAGGTTATTCTTTATTTGGCAGGCAACAAGAGCCATTGAAGGCTGTTGAGTTGAGGAATTACATGATCAAGGCAGTTCCTTAAAATATTTTTATTAGGCTTGCTAGACAGCCTGATTTTCACTGGATTTGAAAATTAGAAGATAGTGAATAGAGCAGTTTAGGAAGCCATTTTTGCATGGGGCAAAGAAGTAAATGACTAATGAGGAAGTACAAGCAGTCTTTACTCAATACACTTTCCAGAAATTTTATAATGAAGGGGCCAATAGGTATAGTATGAAATAAAAGGCTCAAGGATATATATTGAAGGTTTATCTTTCATAAGAAAGACAGTCATCTCATCCTGAGATTAAAAGGAAGAAGAAAAAAGCACATCTAAACTCTGAATTAAGCAGTTGTTTTATAAAAACTCACACGTTTCCTATGTAGGCCAAGAAAATTATAATTCTTTTAAAAATGTATATATTTTGCTTCTACATCGCCTTCATTTCCAAATATGTTCTTTCCATAACCCCTATCTAGTGTACTATCCCTTGTCATAAAAGGATGGTATTGATATATATATTTTTTGCAAACTCAAAAGGTCAAAAGTTGCTATGTTTGGTGGGAGGTAGCAGGCAGTGGAGGGCAATCCAACCACCAATGGAAGACTAAGTATTCTGTTCAAAAACTGAAAAGTAATGAGTTTAGGAAAGAACTATTTCATAAGCAATTTAAACATCTACTCTATGACATATAATGAGTCCTCCTGTTAAGACTTAAGTATCCACACTTTCCAGGGTGCGGTTCCTGCTGTCACAAATGCAGATTTGAAGCCCCTTGGTAAATTACTAGGTGATCTTCCAGAGTTGCTGTGGTGGAAAATCCACCATCCCAAGGGCAAACTGATGAAGCTCCCTTTGAACTTAGCCAGTTTGGTCCTCAGACATGAAGTCTACCAGCAGGTCTGGTGTCAAAACCTTGCCACTTTGGTAGGAAGTTCCAGAGCCTGTGTGACACTGGCATGGTCTTAAAGAATCCACAGTCACCTCCTTCCCTTGATGAGGGATTGGATAAGGACTTTGGAAGAGGCTCCTGTTAAACTTCATTAAGAAAAAAGGGATATACCTTTTAACCATGAAATATTTTTGGGGAGGTTTGGAGAATCAGAAATGTCATGACACTAGCATAGGTGACTTCCAGTATAGAAACACTCTCCAATAATGCAAACAAGTAACCATTCTGTAACTTATAGTCTGAGGAATTTTCCTAAGGACTGGGAATTACTTGCCCTGCTTGTAGTCACAAGGATAGCATTTGTCAGAGGTGTCAATTGGACAGAACCAACCTCTCACCGATAGCTGGCCAGAGCCAAACGGAGCAAACTAGAGATGGGAGAGTCAGGAATCAAACAGAAGTTTAATTTCAAAGTGAGGGACATGGCTCTCAAGCAAGGACACATGTGTCAGCGTCCTGCCCCTAGTGGGGGGTAAGATTTAATCCAGGTCTGCCTGACTGCAAGAACATCTCTCTATTGACTATGCCATGTGGCCTCTCTCCATGAAGTTTAGATAGTCCCTAATAATTATAATTGTGAATTCTAGATCAGGAGCATCTGTTAACTGAAAGTCTAAAACCTATGGTGACATATGGTCATCTAAGACCAGGAAGAGTAAATGATTCAGATTCATTGCGTGACTTTAAGCTCTAAAGAGGTCAAATAACTTGCCCACTGTGTGTCTGTAAATTAGTGATCGTATTTTTTCATCCATATATTTCATGATCCTGTAGCCAAGATTAAAAACAATAGATAGATTTTACAATGTACAATTCTGATTTTTCAAATAGGACTAATGTCTGAAATCTATTATTAGTGCCTTTGAAGTTAACTTTTCAGGTTTATTCAGTACTTTTTATCCAAAAGGAAAAATCATCTAAGATCAAGGCAGGATAATGAGATGAGTGAAGAGGAGGCAAAATCAAGATAAGGAAGGATCTGGTGAAAATTCTTTTAGTAATCTTAATTTCTTTAAGTCTACACAGGTCTGGTCTCATTAATAGTCATCTCTGTGGTACAATGTGAGGGTAGAAGGAACGTAACTGCAAAATTTTTCATCCATATCAACTTATCTGCCTGATATAATGGTAGTTTTTATCAGCTTAATAGAGTGGGAGATGAGAAAGGGTTAACTTCAAACATTGTCCTAGAAGCTGGGATCAGGCCAGCCTCTTTGGAGATGAATCAGGCCTGACAAGGCTGAAGCAGTCAGGGCTGCTCTGGACTAGACTCAGCTCCCACACCAGGCTGAGGGTGGGAGTAACTCTCTGACGAAATGATTTGGCCACAGTTATCAGAAAGCTACTTGCTCTCATTTTCTCTCTTAAAAATAAAACAAAAAACAATGGGATGCCATGAGATGGCAAGAAGGAAAACATCTTGTCTATATTTATGTAACGCTGACCCTGGCCCCCACTGCCTAAAGGCCGAGTATATTATGTTTTCACTCTTCCCATAGGATTCTAAATACCCCAAGAGAATTGGGGGAAGGTCTCCTAGGCTCTCCGTTAATGGCTCCAGCCCCCATTAATGGTGTTCCCTTAATTGTAGGGAGAGGTCCCTTGCACTCCACTTCCATTTAGCCACTGACAGATTAGCTTTTACACAGAAATATTTACTTCAGAAGGTATAATCACAAATATACAAACTTACTGCCTCCCCAATATTTAGGAGGCATAATTCTCCTCCTCCCTTATACCACAGTTCCTGGGGAGAGGAAGGAGATAGTGTTCACAGCTTAGATCAAAACAGTACCAGTTCAAAAGTACAAAAACCTTTTTGGGTTTTAGTTCCAGGCTTCTCAGGGTTTCCCATGCTAGGTTGGCCGCCCATAATCCTGGCTCCAAAAACCATCATGTCGCAAACATCCTGGTCCATGGGTAACATTTCTGGCACCCCACAACAAGGACAAACAGCCCAGAGCAGAAACAAATACCCCCAGGTTCATTTCTTGGTGCCAGACTTAAAGAAGGAAAATAGAAGGAGGCAAATCCTTCCTTTCTCACCAGTTCAGTTCATGGCATACATGTTGGGCAAAAAGATGGTGGAAAAGAGAGTAAAGGGTTCAGTCTAATGACTTTAAAGATTTAGACAGTAAATCAAAAGGAAATGACCCGCATTCACATTGTAGGGATACACTGTGTCTGTGTTAAGCAAACTAGGCATGCTCAAAAGGCCTCTCAAGGTAGACACCATGTTGGAGGTGGGCATGCCCAGAAGAAGCAGAGGCTACATTCACAAAGAGAAAAGGCGAATGGAGTAAAGTATAGGCCTGCCAGTTCAACTTTGGTACCTTTTGTAATGTTGAAATAGATCACAAACCTTGAAGATAAAAATGTAGGTCTAATTTAAGGCCATATCTGCCATTGTACCTCCCAGAATGCCTTTTTTGTAGTCGATTTGTTGGGTTGTTGTGATTATTTCATTGGTGTAGAAAAGCCCACCTCGCGATGCAGAACAGCAAGCACCTGCTCTGCAGCACGCTGCCTTAGGAAGTTGTCTAGGACACTGAGAGGATGAGTGACTTGTCCTATGTCACACAGCCCATCTGGGTCGGATATGGGACCTGAACCCAGCTCTTCCTGTCTCTGCACAAAGTAGAAGCTCAAAAAAATCCTTGTTGAATTGAACAGAATTATAAATGAACATTCTTTTTAAAATGACATGACCAGAAAGGCTGCCGCAGACATCTTCCTTTTTCCATATACCACTAGCAAGTGCAGCTAAGAACTCCTACAGAGCTCCCAATGCATAGTGCTGCTAACCTTGACAGTTAGCTTTCCATTTCTCAAAAACCCCCAGTGGCTCTCTATTACCTATACACAGTGGTTGGCAAACTACAACCCGAGGGCCAAATCCCCACTGCCTGTTTTCATATGGCCAACATCTAACAATAGTTTCTGCATTTTTGAAAAAACCCTTTGTTTTAGAACGTAAGAAAACATTCTTAGTTCATGCGCAATACAAAAGCCAAAGAGACCTTGTGCAGTGTTTTGCTGATGCCTGGCCTAGGAAATGAAATGAACAGTCCTGCTTAAGGACCTCCCTGGTTTCATGCCAAACTACTTTCTTTTCTTCACACAATTCCCCTCCAAACATTTGCTTGTTTGAACCAGACTGGACCACAAGTGGGACTATATCTGTTATGAACTTTGGATTTCTCCCTGGGCCTAGAACAGGACTCTATAGAACCATAGGAAGGTACAGTGGAAAAATCTGTGTATTTAGAATCAGAGGACCTTGTGCAAATCCTAGCCCTGCCAAATCCTGCTTGTTTGATGTTGGGCAAGTCATATCACCTTTCTGAGATTGAGTTTCCTCATCTGCAAATGAGCGTTTTTGACTATTTGGCCTCTGTAATCTCTTTCACCTCTGAGACTATTATTAATGAATGTTTAATTTCCTCCTGGATTTTAATACACATTTTAATAGTAGGTCACAGGAAAAGGGTAATTCTGAACACAAGGCTTTAATCTCCAATAACAGAATTTTAAGTATTTAACATCTACGTTGGAGAAATTTTGGGGTGGGACTTCTTTGTGCCCATAAAATCATACTACATAAATTATCTAGGTACAAAACCAACTCTGAGCTTGTTCTTTCTTCCTTTCTCCCCTTCCCCTCTTCTTATTCTCACATGTTCTCTTCAGGGAAGAATCTTAGAGAACTTGGCATCCTTTTTTTTTTTTGTAGAGCACTGAGGTGTATACAAACCCAGAACTAACACAAACCTTGTGTGGGTGGAGAAAGTTACAAGCACAATACTGGGTCAGTGCTATAGTGCTCTCATTTCTACCTGCAAATGCGGACCTTGAATAAAGCTACCTGTTTGTTTTTGTCACCCAAGAGAAACCAGGCAGATGCTGTACTCTCCCAGGCCCACTAGAATCTCTGTACCATTTCATCATCCTGCCCTTTAGAGGGCAAAACGTGAAAACCAGTGTCAAGGTGTTCTGCTTAAGTCCCAGAAACAGTAATAAATGACATGTAATCCTAATCCAGCTTCTGGGAAAAAATCGTCAGAGGTCAGTGACATTCTTATCACTCAAATACATTAGAAATCACTTTAAAGTTTAATAACAAAAACCATTTATTAGAGGCTTACTGTACAATATCTTCTCATCTCAACAATATATTCATATACTATTGTGGAAAGTGAGTATTTTTCAAAGTAATGAGATCAGGTCATTCAGAAAAACTTGGAAAGACTATGACTCTTCTTCTATGAAACGACATATATTCTTAATAGAGACAAGATCTATAGAAAGCAGCTATCATTCTCCAAAACCTTATGTTTGGATGACAATAGTACTTGGGCCTCTCTCTGCACTAAAATCCTATTTGGAAAAACACAGAAACAATTTTCATTATTTGGGGAAGGAGGGATAAGGCAATTGGGGTTAAGTGACTTGCCCAGAGTCACACAGCTAGTAAGTGTTATGTTTCTGAGGCCAGCTTTGAACTCAGGTCCTCATGATTCCAGGGCTGGTGCTCTATTGACTGTGCTTCCTAGCTGCCCCTAACAATTAGCATTATTAATAAAAATAAAAAATAATACATATACTTCTCCTCTGCCTACCAAGGAATGTGTTTCTCCCCAAAAACACAAGAGAGAACTCTGTGATGGGAAGTCAAGGAACATTTCTTTTTGGTGGTTTACCAGATGTCGTTACTCTGATTGTAGAAGCTGTAGAAATATAGGAGGCTGACAGATACAATATTTGTAAGAAGTCAGAGGAGACAGGTTTTTTTTCTCTTTCACCTGTAAAACATATACACCTATAAGCACGCATACACGTATACACACATAAATTATGCAGCATAAAGCCATGGTGGCCATTACTTCAGGGATTTCTAATAGTCCTCCAGTACAAGGTTCAAGGAATCCAGTAGGATCTGATCTTCCAGAAGGATATTTATTAGTTTGGAAAGTTGCTGTCAGGATCTCAGATTACTAGAAAATTCTGTTGTCTTTGGTTTTGAAAAAAAATATTTGACTCTATGCCTATTTGAGCTGATTAATTAGTGTCTTTTCCTTTCTACTTGGTACAAGCATCTGAAGAAAAGAGGAAGAGGTGAATTTTGAAAAACTAGCTGTATCTATTATAATTTATTTCTGTTGCTTTGTATCTTCTTCCATGGATTCCTAATCGTATGAGGGATTAGGTTTAATTTTGTTTATTCTGATTTGGGTTAAAGCTGACATTTCTGGCAGGACATATATTAAAGTCATGAAAGAAATTCTGTATTTTCAAAGATTTCTGTGTGGGAGCAGGCAGCTAGAATTCTGGGCTTAAAGTTAGTAAGACATTTTCATGAGTTCAAATCTGGCCTCAGACACTTACTAACTATATGTCCCTGGGCAAGTCATTTAACCCTGTTTACCTCAGTTCCTCATCTGTAAAATGAACTAGAGAAGGAAATGGCAAACCACTCCAGTATCTTTGCCAAGAAAACCTCAAATGAAGTCATAAAGAATTGGACATGACTGAAACAACTGAACAACAGCACTACAAAAGGCTGGAAGCATGACCTTAATCATTTCCAGTAAATTCAGATGTGATGAAACTCCATTTGCATGGAGTGAATTAAAGTTTCAGAAGAACAATGTCAAGATAGGCAGAATGAATGTTGGCAAATTTGAACTATCCAATAAAAAAAGTAATTAGGAATGTAGTTCTATGTGAAATTACAACAAACCCAAGACACAAAAAAGAGATAGGCTCGCACACACTCGAAACATCTGATTCCAGCTTTTCTTTCACTGTTCATTGTCAAAAATGCTGCATATAGATAAAAATAGCACAAGATTTCCTTTGAGAACTCTTGTATTGATTAAAAAAGTCAAGAAGGAAATGAACATTTAACGTTTCAAGAATATGTTATTACATTGACATGACTTATCCTCCCTTCAAAAGAGATCACAGACTCTACATAATTTGTTATATTGTCTCCAAAAGTTTCTCTGTTTGGAAAAATCTTCACCTTGTGGTCCATTTAGTGATGAGTCCATTTCCCCTAGCTAGACTGTTCTTCAGACAGCAGCCCATCACCATGTCTACCCTAGAAGCTTCTATAACTTGGTAGAACCTTCTAGAGTTTGTGTACTGTTGGAACAGCCTTCAAAAACCCTAGGTCACCTCCACGCCACTCTCCAGTTTCATGTCTTCTTTTATTTTGGTAAAGACTGTTTTGTAGTTATGTTTACTTAAAACTTGTACATGTCTTGTTATAGCTTAACTCCAGACAATTTGTGCATAGTATGTAATGTGGTTATTTTTATTGAAATTTCTCTGATTATCTCTTCCTGATTTCTTTTAGTATAGCAATGTTGATGACTACCATGAATTCATTCTGTATCCTGCTACTTTACTAAAGCTATTAATTGTTTCAATTAGAAACACTCTCATTACCACTCAGAAGGCACCATAGGCCAGTGGAATCTAATTTTTCCAACAGTCTCTTTAGCTCTACAGTTTCCTTCTGGTTTATCTGTTTTATTTTTAGAGAGGAATATTAAAGTCTTCTACAGTTATTGTGTTGCTATCAGTGACTAAAAATTCACATAGCTTTTCTTTCAAGAACTTAGATGTAGTTGACTGTGGAGGGTTTAAGTTTGGGCATTGTAGGAAACACTATGGCAATGAGACCCCAAGTACAGTAGCAAAATGAATTTTATTAGAGCATTGTTAAAGATAAGTAAGGGAAGTTTACATTTCCTTTTTAATTTTTTTTATTTTAGGCAAATACTAAAACAAATACATAATAAGAAAAGAAAAAGAAATATTATACTTAAATATAAAATAAAGAAAGAAAAACTATCACATGCACAATAGAATGTAGGAGAGGATTCAGAATAAATAGCAATAACTTCCCATTTCAAGAAAACCTGCATATTAAATACTGTGCTTTATGTTGATAGCAGTCCATCTTTACTTCCTTGTAGGTTTTTATTTGTTCTCTGCTCTATGCTTTTGTTCTTTTTTCTCCCTTTCTCCCCCCTCCTGCACCCAAACTACAATGAAGCATGGCTATATTTACATATAGATAATGATATATACACACATGTATACACATGTACACATACATACATATATAAACATATACTTTTCCCAAGAGATTCTACTCCTAATCTTTGTTTTTATGTTTATGCGTCTTTTTTTCCTCTCTCTCCTAACTCCTCTAGTTCTACCAGCTACCTTGCCCTCCTATTACTTTATTTACCCACTTTACAAAAATCCCTCCCTTATCCTCCCCTTGCCATAAATCAAAACACCCTTTTGTACACCTCATTGATCTATTCCCTCACCCTTGCCTCTACCTCCCTCCCTTATCCTCCCAAGAATCCTTTCCTTATCCTCCATTCCTGTTGATCAAAACACCCTTCTATATCCCCCTTTTAACCTATTCCTTCACCCTCCCCTCTAAAGAATCCTCCTTTATCCTCTCCCCTTCCCTATCCTCTTGGATTTTTATTTCTTTACAAATTTAGAAGACTTTTATACTCTTCTAAATGTTTATATATTTTTCCTTCTTGAACTCATTCTGGATGAAAGTAGGTTTCCAGAACTAAAAGCCTTCCTCCCCCATCTAATTTCTCTGTATTGGTTCTTCCTCCTGCACCTCATTTGTGTAATTATTCTTTTAGCTGTTGAATGGTTTTACTTTTTGAAGTCATATCATATTCAGGTCTACCCCAATATTTCTTATAAGCTACCTAATTATGAATAATAATCTTAGACACAGGTTTTACATTTTACATATATAAAAGGTAAATAGCCTATCCTCATTGAGTCGCTTATAATTGGTCATTGATATTATATAACCCTTATATTTCTCTTGGCTCTTGTATGTCAAATCTATTAAGTTCAAGTTTTTTTTAACAAAGTCCTGAAAGTCTAACAGTTATTAAATGTCCGTTTTTTTCCATTCAGAAATATTCTTATCTTTGTGCAGTATGATATTTTGGCCAGATGCCCAGTTTTGCTCTTCTTTTGCTCTTCAATATATAGTGCTCCAAGATTTGCAGTCTTTTAGCATTGCCACTGCTAGGTCTTGTGTGATTCTAATTACCGTACTGCCATATGTGAATTGTTTTTTTTTCTCCTGTTGCTCATAATATTTTGTCTTTAGCTGGGAATTTCAGAATTTGACTATATTATTCCTGTGAGTTTTCCTCATAGGATCTCTTTCAGGTGGTAATCAGTGGATTTTTTTTAATTTCTACTTCTCCTTCTTGTTCTAATGCTTCAGGACATTTTTTTTTGTTTCTTGTATTATTGTATTAGGATTCTTTTTTTAAATTATGCTTTTCAAGAATTTTGACTATTCTTATGTTTTCTCTTCTTGATCTATTCTCCAGATCAGTTGTTTTTCTTTTGAGATGTTCACATCTTCTATTTTTTCATTTTGTGTATGTGTGTGTGTGTGTGTGTGTGTTGTGTGTGTGTGTGTCTGTCTGTCTGTCTGTCTAAAATTTCTTGATCTCTTTTAACTTTGCTGGCTTCCCTTTGCCCAATCCTGATTTTCAAGGAGTCATTTTCTTCCTTAAGATTCTGGATTTCCTTTTCTTATTAGTTGACTTTCTTTTCATAATCTTTTTTTTCCCCCTTGGATTATTCTTATTTTTCTTTTTAGTTTTCCCTCAATCTCTCTCATTTGATTTTTAAAGATTTTTTTTTAAAGTTCTTCAATGAATTCTTTTAGGGCAGGTGACCATTTGACATTACTCTTTGGGGTAGCAGAGAGTTTCTTTGCTTAAGTGTCCTGCTCTGAAGACAAACTCCAGTCTTCTCCATTTCCATAATAGCTCTCTATGGTTGGATTCTTTCTCCTTTGCATGTGTATTTTTTCCTTGTAATAGCTGAGTTTTTATAATCACTTCTAGTCCCGGGGTATGGGGGATGATGACTCGGGACCCAGATCCTCTTCAGTTCTCCCCTCTGGCCTTAAACTCAAACCAAGACCTCTAGTGTACTTTAAGTGCCCACAGCAGATGCATCCCCACCCCACTGCTTCTGCAATCAAGAGGCATGTGCTGGTTCCTTCTCGCCCCACTGCATCTCTGCAGTACAGCTGGATCTGGTGTTTCTTGTCAGAAGAGGTTCCTAGATCTTCCACAGCCCTGATGCCCAACTCCCCTCACTGCCCCAGGGGTAAGAGTTCCTGTAGTTAAGGCAGTCTTCCAACCCAGCTACCTCCGGGCTTGCTGCTGATTGTTGAAGCAATTACTAGCCTGGAGGTGTTTACTCTTCACCTGGAGGAAAACTTGTCCTTGGATTTTTCTTCAGATCTTTTCAGATTATCCCAGGAGGACCCCCTGGTCTGCCCCTATTCTTATTTATTTTCACCTGTATATTCACCCTGAGGCATTATTTTATCTCTTTTGTGGAGGAAAATCTTGAGAGCTTGACATTTTCTGACTTACTCTGCCATTTTCCCAGAATGCTCCAAAGCTTACACTTTTACCAAAAGGTGGAGGCCTCAATCATAGCCTTGAAATGCAGGGAAGTTGTATTTGGAGCTCCTAGAACTACAGGTTTGATCTGGGTACAAGCCTCATTGTGCTAGGGTAGGAGAGTAACTAGGTGGAGTACCCAGTAGAGTACTGGAACAGGAATAAGACCTAAGTTTGAATTCTATCTCAGATACCTAGTACTTGGGTAAGGCTGAGCAAATCACTTAGCTTCTGTTACTCTTACTTTTTTCATTTGTATGATGGGGACACTAGTAGCGCCTATCTTTCAAAGTTGTAGGGATCAAGTGAAATAACATGTAAAATACTTTGGAAATCTTAAAGCACTATAAATGCTAGCTTTTATTATTACTTTTTATATGAAATTGAGTGCTTTATCTGGGAACCAATCCAGCAATCAGATCTTGCATAACAGCTGCCACCCAATGCTTTGACCATACACTAAAGCAAGGAAATTCTGGTGGTTGGATTCTGGCAGAGGTGACTTCATGTTGGAAGCCAAGAGATTTTTTTTTATTCAACATAAATAAACTCTGTGGTTCACGCATATTTAATATTTTTCATTGTCTATGGTGTATTTAAGCACAATACAGTTTTTTATCTTGACATAAATCTTTTCACTGCCTTATTTATCATGATTATAACTCCCATTTTTAGTACTTCCTGAAGCATAATAGATTTTATACCAAGCCATAATAGTCTTTAAAATTTTAAGAAAATTTTAAATACCAAAAAAAAGAATATTTCCATGCACATAGCAAAACACAAAAAATTATATATGAAACCATGAATTTCCATTTCATACCACTTGCTTTAAAAATGTATATAATAATTCCAGGCATTATTTTAAAAATTATTTTTCTTACCTGTGCTTCTCTGTAATTTTTTTTCTGTTTTTTTTTTCCTGCATTTAAAAATGTTCCAATGACTCTCGTTTGGTGGGCATTAATATTGCTAATCTTCCATCTTCCTTTTAACCCTCTTTTCCCTTACAGCCTTACAACAAATGAGCATAGTCAAACAAAACAAATCCATACTATGGCCATTTCCAAAAATGAATGTTTCTTTTTTAATCTTGAATTCATCACCTCTCTGTCAGGAGGTGTGTAATATGCTTCATCAACACTCCTCTGGAGACAAGGTTGATCATTGCATTAATTAAAGTTCTTAAATTTTTCAAAGACATGGTTGACTGTGGAGGATTTAAGTTTGGGCATTGTAGGAAACACTTATAGCAATGAGACCCAAAATTCACTCACTGTTCCATTAAAGATCAATTTCCTTCCTGTAGGATTAAACTTAGCTTTCAATGGTAAATTATTCTTGGTTGTGAGATTCTATCTTTTGCCTTTTGGAATATTGCATCCTAAGATCTCCTTTTGCTTTTAGTAGAAGCTGCCAGGTCTTGTGTGATCCTGACTGTGGGTTTTTAAACTTCAATTGCTTCTTTCTTTCTGCATGTGCCTAGAAAGATATGTACATTTTTTTTTCTTTGACATCAAAGCTCTGGAATTTGGCCATGGTCTTTCTGGGACTTTTCCTTTTTGGAGACAAAGAGTGGATTCTTGCTATCTTATTCTGTCCTTTGGTTCTAGTAGATCTGGGCAGTTTTGATTTGGGATTTTTAAAAATAAAATGTCCAATCTCTGTGTGTGTGTGTGTGTGTGTGTGTGTGTGTGCGTGCACATGTGTGTGTATATACAAGTGTGTAGTTTCCAGGGAGTCCAATGATTCTTAAGTTATCTCATTAACTTTTTTCAGGTCAATTTATTTTTATATTAGATTTTATATTTGACCTTTTTATGTCTCAGATTTTCTCTAATTTTTTCAAACTTTTGATTTTGTTCTAATATTTCCCGCTGTCTCATGGAGTCATTGATTTTTGTTTGTCCCATTTAATTATTCTTGAAGTCTGTTCTTTGGATAACTATATATCAGGTAAATTATTCTCTTTACAATTTCCCCCCAGAGATTTTATTTGTTTATTTATTTTACCTCTTGCTTCATTTCTTCTAAAGGTATTTATTTATGTACTCCATCTGGAAAATCAGGGTTGTTGTTTTTTTTCACCTGAGTCACTATTTTAGTTGTCATGAAATTACTTGATCCTTTATGAGAATTTCTATATCTACAATTTTTAAAAAAATGCTAGTCAACTTTCTCTGATTTATTCATCTTCCCAGCTTTAGTTCCTGAATTTGGTCTTTGTGCTAAGGACTGAGTACTTCTGTGTTGGATGATTGTCCTTGAATGGTCTGGGTTCCATGCTAATCTCCACTTCAAGAATTAGCTCTCCCTCCTCACCGTTGGATCCATGATATTTAATGTTAGGTCTCTAGAGTACTCTAAGGCATCTTAGAACAGAATGCTGGAGACCTCTGGAAATCTGGGGCATCCTGGTCTGAGCACTGCCGTACCACTTGGGTCACTGTCTATTCAAGAAACTTCCAAGATCCTCACCTTGGGGCTTTTTGATCACATGAGTCTTTCTCAGGGGACCCTCCACTCTTGTTGCCTCCATATACTGAGACTTGCAGCCTACATGTGTCTCTGGCTCATCAAAGTTCTTAAAGGGAGGCTGGGTTTATCTGTCTACAGTAGGGTTGGTTTTATTGGTGGTGCCCTTTCCTTTTGTTATTGACCTTCTGGAGGGTCAGTTTTTTGTGCAGTTCTGAGGTAGAAGAAATCACTATTATTTTTCTTTGAATTTCTTGATCATTATTCAATCTGGTGTAAATTTCAGGTTTTTATTGGAGTGGTTATGTTACAGTTTCACAGTTAACCTCTGTTCAGGCAGCCATCTTGCCTGAAAGTCCTCATCTCATAATTTTCAATTGCTTTAGGTCTTGATGTTTCTTTTATGTGGTAAATTGTTGGATTTTGCTTTTTTTAAAATCTATTTCCTATCTTTTTACTGGGAGACTTTAATCCATTCATATTTAGAGTTCTATTAATTTTGCATTTTCTCCTGTTAATACTTTCACATATATTATGCATACAATGTCTTCTTGATCTATTTTTGAGGATAATTTTTACTGCTTTGTGATTATATTTTAGTGAATTCTATCAAATATTTTACTGGGTATTTAAATGCTTGATAGCATTTGCTCATAAATCCATTTGACCCAAGACTTTACACACTAATATAGCTATGTGCATAGATCCACACACACACATATATACACCCATGTCTTTGTGTGTATATACAAACACATGTACATACACACAGGCACACACACATAAACATGCTCCTCTTTTAAGTCAATATTTTGTCTCTTTGGTTTATTTTGTTTATACTAATCTGATTCCAATATCCTTCCCATCCTAACTCCTTCTTCCTCCTGATTTGTATATTAATTTGAATTATCTTCATTTTCTTTTTGGTTGTAGAACATAGATGTCATATTAAACCTTTGTGTAAGAATTTATACATGCATATGCCCACATGCATATCCCTCATTCAACCTACATTTATGAAGTATGTATTTTACAAGTGAATTTTCCAGAGAATTGAAGCTTACTCCTACCACTACTTACACTTCTTTATGAGAACCTTTCTTGTTAGAAATATATGAGGTGTTATATACTTCCTTACCTTCTTAAACAGACTAAGTGGAAAATAAACTTTTATTAAAAGTGAAGACTATCATCCCATTATTGTTATCAACATCAACAATATAATGAACACCAGCTATTATAAGGTGCTATCATACACTGCCTTCCTAACCTATTATGGCAATTAAGGCTATTTCACCATACATTAAATGGCACCAAACTGCTATTTGTTTTATTCTTCTGAGCTTTGTGAGTATGGTCCATAAAACCACATAATCAGTCCTGTTAGAATTATATCTAATCAGTAAATAAGCTTGAAGTGAGGCACTGAGGACTTCTCTTGGTACGTGAGCTTTATTTAGTATTGGATTCTGTGATATTCTTGTCTTCACTCCTCATATTCAGCCTTCCCGTCCTGGTGATGCCTCTGCCCTAAGACATACTCTGACTTTGTACTTCTCTTTCTATTACTAATACTAACATTTACTCTAATAACCAAGGACTAGCCCAAACCATTAGCCTAAATTTAACATGTTTTAAATTTATTTTTTAACATTATTTAAAAATCAAGCTCCAAATTTTATCCCTTCCTCCCATTCCTCCCTCATTCATTGAGAAGGCAAGCACTATGATATTACACGCATGTAATCATGCAAAACATATTTCCATATTAGCCATGTCACAAAAAAGGAAGAAAAAATTAAAAAGTCAAAAAATTATACTTCAATTTGCATCAGTTCTCTCTCTGAAGGTGGATAGCATTTTGCATCATGAGTCCTTCAGAATTGTCTTAGGTTATTGTATTGATCAGAGTAACTAAGTCTTTCATAGATGTTCCTTGTTACAATATTGCTGTTACTGTGTACAATGATCTCTTGATTTTGTTCACTTCACTCTGCATTAGTTCATATAGCTCTTCCCAGGTTTTTTCTGAAACCATCTTGCTCCTCATTTCTCATACATTGTAGTATTCTACCATAATCATATACCAAAACTTGTTTAGCTATTCTGCAATTGATAGGTATCACCTCAGTTTCCAATTCTTTGTCACCATAAAAAGAACTACTATAAATATTTTTGTATGTATAGGTCCTTTTCCTTAGGATTACCTTGATATCACCTCAAAAACTCTTCTCAACCTGATTGTTGTACTTTGAATGCATTTCAAACTCTCAGTGTCCTTTCTAAGATGTCTGTCCAATGGAATTTCAGACAAACAGTAGCTCTGAACACTATTCTTCTTGAAATGTAGTCTGAGATCACACTAGTTATTTATTTTGGATTCCATGTCACACCTTTGCTTCATATTTACCTTTTGGTCCAAGAAAATCCCAGAATTATTTTGGAGGGAGGATGGTTGGGATCTTGGAATTCTTTTGTGTAAGGATACACCATGGTTGAAACTCCCTCTACCAATACATGTAGGCAATTGTTCTTCAGTGTATCATCTTACGTAACTGTCTGCCATGGTTATGAGAGGTTATGAGACTTGCCTAGGATCACACAGGCAGTATGTGTCAGAGGCTAAACTCAGGTTTGTTTCATATGGCAGACAGATTATCAACTGTTGTTTACTCACACAATCCCCATATTGTATTTGGGAAGTTTGGGTTTTTTTAACTCCAAGTGTACATCCTTAAATTTAATCTTATTAGAACTGTCCCATCGTTTCAGCTTTTCTTTTTTGGGTAATGACTGTCACCCAACATGCTAACTCTCCCTCTATGCTTTGTAGCACTTAAAAATTTGGTTACCATGCCGTAAATGGTATCATCCAAATCAGTGGTATCAAACTCAGATAGAAAATGGGACTACTCAACCATGCATAAGGATACCTGTGGGCCACATTTTGGTTTAGAAAACCACATATGTTTATATATTTCTTTTTTATTAATAAAGAAACACATAAAATAATTAGGAACTACATTTTAATCTAGTTTGGACCACCCTTAGGAGTGTTTTGGGCTGTATATGGCTCATGAACCATGTATTGGCCACCTCTGACTTAACAATTGATAAAAATATTAACCAACATAGGCCAAGGATAGATTCTCTTGGGCATTCCACTTAAGCCATCCTTTTATTTTGACATCAACTCAGATTACTCTTAAGTCTGTTAATTCAACCAGTTCTGAATTCACCTAGAATACTATCATATATTCCACTGAATCCTAACTTTTAGACCTTGGACCCATGTATATCTGTGCTATTTTTGAGATGTCCTTAAGCCCATGTGCTCACTCAATAATGTCATTATATATTTTCTCATTAAATAGATACTCATAGAATAGCGACTATCCACAGTAGGACCTTGTCCCCAGTTATTCCCTAGTCATCTTTCAGGGCAGCTTCAGGACTTGTTTTGGTTATTGGACCCTGGCCTGGAAATAGTGCAGGAATGAGTGAGGACTAAGGACTAGTGTCTGTGAATCAGTGTGTGGAGTGATAGAACAGTATTGGGATGGGGAGTGGGATTGGAGAAACTCACTAATGATAAAGGAGAAGAGACGTGATTGAGGAAGAGAACCAGGGAGAGGGATTCAGAGTGGAGCTCAGAAAGAGCTTGTAGAGAATAACTAGGTGGAAGAGAAGGTTTTTGAGTAATATGGAAGAGAGAAGAAAAGTGAATGCTGGCTCCACTTCCTTTTCCCATCATATACATAGCAGTGTATGTAATAGACTCCATGTATTAAGAATGAAGATAAGAGGATGTCGATCTTGTACTACTTCTCTTAATAGGGCATCTTCTGAACTCTCCTTAGGCTATTTTAAAGAAGAGACCCACTTGAGCGGTGAAGGAGACCCAGATACACAATGTATATGATGCCTAAAGACAGTTTTGCAACATGAATATAACTATTAGCAGAATTCAAGGAGACTAGAAGATGGCTTGGGAGAAGAAATGGAATGAAGGAAAGAACATGGGATTTGGAGTCAGAAGAGGGCATCAGTCTGAATCTTCATTATGACACACTGTGTGTAATGCTGAACAATTCGTTGAATTTCTCTGGGCCTTAAATTCCTCACCTGTGAAATGGATATAATAATCCTTGCACTACCTACCTTATAGGATTATTTTGAAGAAAGCACTTTGTAAACCTAAGTGCTCTAAAACTTTGAGTTGCCATTAGTGTTGATGTATGTGGAAGCATAGCAGGTAGAAAAACACTAACCTATCAGATAGAAGCTCTGGGTTTTAGTCCTATCTCCATCATTTAACGGATGAGACTTATTAAAAGTTACTACAAGAAATTGTTATGCCTCAGGAAAAAAAATGGTATAATAATACTTGCCAACAACATTACTGGAGGATGAGCTTTTAGTAGTTTAAATGAGATGATATACCTTGTGTAAGGGTGAAATTCAAGGATTTGGGTCTTCCCATTGGCATCCTGGTCCTAGCATTTTATCTGTGATAGTAGCAGGTAGTGGCAATGACTATATTAAGAGACAAACTGGAAACTCTGAGGAAAGGCAACTTCTTGACTCTACAACCACACCATGACCAAGGGGAACTGTATGAACATACCATGCAGAGGAATAAAGAACTTCCAGCAGTCATCAGCTGAGAGTTAACAATGCTTTGCCATATACCCTCTCCAAGCTTAAATTAATTTCTCCCTCAACTGTGTATAGATGTGTGCATGTCAGACTTTTGTCAAATTTAGGAAAATTTTATTCACAAATGTGAAATGGAGAGCATAGATAACTGTAGAATTTACCAGTCATTTATACTATAAGACCTTTGTAATACCCCTTTCTAAAATGGTTAAGTCTGTCAAAGTAATTGATATCAATTGATAATCATGGCAGGTGGCTACACTGCTAAGGGCTCTTAAGGTTAAGTGCACTCACACAGGTATTAAGTGTCAGAGTCAGGATTTGGAACCAGCTCCACTGACAGCAAATCCAACATTCATTCAGCTCTTCTAGTTGCTATCTATGTGGAATTAGGTGAGATACTTGGTATTTCTTTTACAAACAATTTTCCTTTTTTACCACAGAAAAGGATTTGATAAGAAGATCTCCCAGGTCCCTTCCAGGCCTGAAATTTGTACTACCCTATATTCTTTTATGCTGTCCTTTCATTTTTCATGTTTCAATTAATATTCTTAGATTCAACAAATATTTATTGAGGAAATACTGCACTAGGATAAACAAAGATAAATAAGACAAAACTCCTATCCCTATGGAGTTTATAGCTTGGCAGCAGGGACTGCATGCACAAATAAATATCTGTGAGCATAGAGATTCAACGTTTTTATTGTTCAGTCGTTTCAGTTGTGTCTGACTCTTTGTGACCCCATTTGGGGTTTTCTTGGAAAAGATACAGGAGTGGTTTCCCCATTTCCTTCTCCAGCTCATTTTGCAGATGAGAAAACTGAGGCAAATAGGGTTATGTGACTTTCCCAGGGTCACACAGCTGGTAAATGTCTGAAGCTAGATTTGAACTCAGAGAGATGAGTCTTTCTGACTCCAGGCCCAACAGTCTAGCCACTGTACCACCTAGGTGCCCAGAGATTCACTGTATACATATATAAATATATGCATGCACATATTGGAATATACAAATATAGTTTATTTTTGAAAATTTGTATCTCTTATTTTTATATCACCTTAATTTCCAAATAAATCATCCTCCCTCTCTTCTATATCGCCATCTCTTACAACAAAGATAAAAAAGACAAAAGAGAGAAAAAGAACTTCTATAAACCTAACCTGCACATCAACTGAATCTGATAATATATGTCATGTTCTACATCCACAATCTACCACCTTTCAAATGAAAGGAAAGAAGCTCGTTTTCTCCTCTTCAGGGCCAAGGTGTGTCATTATCAGTAGATGGCATTAAGATTCATTTAATTTTCTTTCTATTTATAGCTAGAATTATTGTGTATATTGTTTTCCTAGTTCTGCTGACTTTACTTTGTAAAAGTTTATGTAAGTCTTTCTATGATTCTCTGAATTCTTCATATTTATTTTTTCTTGTCACATTGATGTATCGCAGTTTGTTTAGCCATCATCCATCCAAAGTGAATCTGTTTTGTTTCCACGTTTTTGTTACTACAAAAATGCATGTTTTGGTGTATGTGAGACTTTTCTTCCTATCTTTGACCTCTCTCATTATGGGCACTAACAACAGTGAGATCTCTTGAGTCAAGGCATATGGGCATTTCTGTCTCTTTTTTAGCATAATCTGAAATTGTTTTCCAGAATGGTCAGACCAATTCATGGCTATACTAAGAGTTTATTAGTGTGCCTCACTTTCCACAATCTGTCCATCATTGTCTCTTTCAACCATTTGTCACCTTTGATAATTTTCTTGGTGTGAGTCAAAAATGATTTGCATTTCTTTTAGTAATGATCTGGAGCAATATGTCATTTGATTATGAATAGTTCCCAGTTTATTTGAGAACTATACATAGTCTACGGTCTCTTATCCATCTTATATGCTTGTGTTAGTTGCTAACATAGCTTAGATATCAGGCCTTTGCCAGATTCATTTGATGCAAATATTTTTCCTCCCAAATCATGAGACTTTGGGATATTTTTTTTAAATGAAGGATTCATGGACGAACTGGTATCTGATCTGGCTTTTGAAGAGTAGGTAGTCATAAATGAGACCTTTAAAGAATTCTGACATTAGTAATTTTATGAGAAATCATGAAGACAGGAAAATGGAAACTATCCCATTTTAGCTGGAGCATAAAGTACATCAAAGAGAGTGAGAAGATGATACTAGAAACATGTGCTGGAGTTAGATTATATAAGACTTTGAATGCCAGACTAAGAAATTTGAACTCTTGGATATACAATTGGAAATTTTGCAAATTTTTGATATTAGCATAGTCTAATCATGCCTATGCATTAGGAATGCAAAACTGACTATGGTGGGAATGATGTATTGGCAGGACAATAATTGGACATGAGGGAACCATGCGGATGTTATTGTGATGGGCCAGGAAGTTGGCAAAGGGGTCATAGATTAAACAGGTTGCAGTAAGAACATAAAAAGGTGACAGACACATCAGAGGTTATTAGCTATAGTTAATATGACTTGGGAACCAAATATATAGTGTAGAGGAAGGGAGAGGGAGAAGAGGAGAATGATCTTTCCAGTATGAGTTCTTAGTACAATTTTCATGTCATTCATGGAAATAAAGAAAATTAGAAGAGGAACAAATTTGGGAGATGGAGAGAAGATAAATTTTTTTAAAAGCATATATTAAGAACTTAATTTTTGAAATGTTGAGTTTGTTGCCAGTAGGACCCCCAGATGTAGATATTTGGACAGAAATATGAACTGAAATTTGGGAGAAAGAAATAATTAGATTTAGGCATCTCCTGGTAATTGTGGAAACTATGAGGTTGCCATAGGAGAGTTCGTAGCAAGAGAAAGGAATTGATGGGATATAGAATTTGGGGGGTATGTCTGTTTGGGATATGAAGAATAAGGAGTGAGCATAGTCAGAGGGATAGAGAAAGGTAGTTTGAGACATAGTAGCAGTCTATGATTGTTATGATGGTGATGTTATATGTTATTTTGACCCATTAGGTAAATCAGGATAATAAAATCCCCTTTTACATCATACTCATCCTAGGGATTTCTACTGGTTACTTTAATCCAATCAAGTGGCTTTGTGATCCAATGGAGAACTGCCGCAGAGGATTTTGTTTCAGTTCTCTACTTATAAGGAGGCCTGGCAGGTACAAAAGTCATTGTGATCTCTAGAAATATGAAGCACATAGGATTTCAGCAAAACCCTCTGATCACCAACCAGGCTTTCTTTCATTCAGTAGGTAAGGAGGTACTGACTATCTTTTACTGTGAAGTTAACAGACTTAATGAGTGAGAAATTAATCTTAATACACAATGTTTTTTTTTTTTTAATAAAGCATGTATCCTAGGGCAAGTCAGTTAGCTTCTCCAGGACTCCAGTTTTCTTTCTGCAAAACAAACGGATTGGAGATGTTCTCTAACACAAATTCTAGCTCCCTACATTTTAGGAGTCTCTTTATCTGGCTCTCCTTCTGCACCAGTCCATCAATCAATCAACAAGCATTGCTTAAGCTCCTACTATGTGCCTGGTGCTGTTTTAAGCACTGGGATATTAAGAAGGGAAACTGTCTCTTTTTTCAAGAAGCTTACATTCTATCAACAGAGTTTTGGGGGAGAGGGCTCCAACATCTGTTTTGAGATGGGGTTAGGAAAGGTTTTATGTAAAAGATGTCACTTGAACTAGGTTTTGAAAGAACCTAGAAATTCCTAGATATGGAGAAGAGGAGGGAATGTATTTCAAGCATAGGGGAGAGTCAATGCAAAGGCATAGAAATAGGAGAAAATAGGTCAGCATGGCTGAGCAACAGAGCACATAGAAGGGAGTAATGTCTAAAAGGACTGGAAAAGTAGAAAAGGGCCAAGTTGTGAAGAGCTTTTTATGCTAAACTGAGGAGTTCCCATTTGAGGTAATAGGGAGCACCTGGAATGAGATGATCAGATCTTGCTTTAAACAAAAATCACTTCGGGGCATCAGAGTAGGGAGAGGCTTAAGGTGGAGAGAATAATTAGTAAGTTACCACAGTAGCCCCTAGCCTGAATTAGGGTAGTGGCTTCATGGATAGAAAGAAAAGGATGGAAGAGAGGAGGTTTAATGAGGTTTTGGCTTGTTTCTTTTTTGTTTTTGTTTTCTATGTGTGCATTGTCTCTTATTCCTTTTAAGAGTATGGGCTACTTAAAAGCAGATCTGTATTTATTTCTTTTCAGACCTTGAGTGTTTTGTGTACCAATGCTACTCAATAAACGTTGACTGACTGACGCTATGTTGTAGCTGCATTTCAGTTGGAACTAGATCTACATGGCCTGTAAAGATTGCATTTTTTAGAATCCCCCCCCACCTTAATGACTATTTCTGAGTGACCAAATTGCTCAAACCACTGGTACAATTTGACAGTTAATATGGATACAAATACTACAGTGATCATTTGTGGTGCTGTTTTTATTTTTTTTGTCAACTTATGCATATGGCCAAAAAGCATGTCCTCTTCTTCTTTCTCTCCAGTTCTGGCATTCTCCTACATGTGCACTAAAGCTCCTCTGACTAGGAATGACGAGGACATCCTGACCTTTTCACAGCTGCTTCTAAACCCTCACTGGTCATCTGTTCACTAGCAGAAAATCCAAGGCTTGGAGAGGACAAGAATGTAAGAGGCTATTCCCAAGCTCTGTTTCCTTCTGGTACAAAAGATAAAGAGCCCACAACTAAGTCCCCTTAAGTTGCTTGATGCTGCCAAGTGGGTTTAAGCTGGGAGCAATGCCATTTTAAACTCCTGGATGTTTTATGCAGGCTGGCATTGTCAAAACACAAGCCTTTCAAATGAGTCTCTGGCTTCCTCTTCAAACACCACCAGATCAAGACTGAGTGGCATCAAATTAATTGTTCCAATTCATCGTTTCCCAGCCTTCAACTGGGGTCCATCAAAAACTACATTTACAGTAGCTGAGAGAGATATATCACTGTTCCAATTCATTCAGTGGTATTGGGACTTGGAGTGTATCCATATACCATCTCTTTTTGTACCACTAACATTTCCAAGCTATTTTCTAAATAAATCTTCCTTGTTTATATAACCTGCAGTCACAGACATTTGTCCAGATTATCTTCCACTTTTATGGCCTCCTGGGTTGAGATTTATATTCTTGTCTGTTAATCTTCATCATCAAGAATTCAGAGAGCTCACATGGTGTGCATAATGCTTAATGAGCCCCACCTCCTCACTCACCCTCCATCCTTGTACAGCCTAAAGATGATCCAGAGGATTTGGAGCCAGTTTGCCAATTTCACTCCAGAGTTAGGGGGCTGCTTTTCAGGTGAAACAGTATCTTGCACCCCTAGGCAGAGAAAGCAACCTACAGCAAAGGAAAGGGGTTTTAGTGTGAGGCTGATATTCTCAGTGAGGAACTACACTGAGAGGAATACCTCATAGGAGGGCAAATTACTTTCTGACAGTGCTGAGCCTCCCTTGAGCCCTGGGGCATTATTATGGTTTCTGTTTGGTTTGGAGATAAAGGCTTCCAGAAGAAAAAAAACAAACAAGGAGAGAGAGAGATATTCAAGCCTTGGAATGCATATGGAATTGCTGCCCCACTGTGGAACAGTTAATTTTTGCATGCTGTTTTCTTAGAATGTGGAATTTGAACCAAGTTGCTTAAGGCATTTGAGAATGACTGTGTGTAAATATAGAACGAGTCATTCTTAAACCCTCATATGAGTTGATGAGTCTATATTGCTGTTGCCTAATCAGTGAGTTCAACATCTGGCACTGGAGTGTTTGTAAGTTTGGGTTTCCTTTGCTGGTTTTGGGTGGTGGTGACTGATGAACTGTAGTGATCTTGGAGTGAGAAGAAAAGAGAACTTGTGTATACTCTCTTAGCTTTGGGTGAGGAGAGTGAAGGAACTGCTGCATGACTGGATAAGAAAGGAAATAAGAAGGGAAGAGGGGCAGCAAATCCCTCCCACCTTCTAGTATTCCCTGGGTGGTTCACAGGGAGTACTCCACTGATGTACATGAAAATATTCTACTCTGCTGGCCTCACATCCCTTTCTAATATAATTTAATGCAAATAGATTTTAGCCAGATAAAACTGAATTTATTTCAAAGAAGACTGGAATTGCCATCTTGTTTGAGGGTTTAAGATGTTTGGGGTTAGAATGCCTTTCTACTTTAGAAATATACTAATAGAAAAAGTGCCAGAAATGGTTGAACAAATTGTGGTGTATAAATGTTCTGGGATTTTGTGTTGTAAGAAAAATAAATATGAAGAATTTGGGAAAATGTGGGAAGACTTGTATGAACTAATGCAGCATGAAGTATACAGGACTAGAAAACAATGATTAAAATAATGTCGAAGGAAATAACAGTGAAATGCAACTAAATTTTGATTAATCGCAGTGAACAATTTTGGTCCCAGTTAGAAATATGGAAGACTACAAATACTGAATGTTGCATATGCTGTCAGACACAGTTATATTGTCAGTTAGTTTTATTAAATTGTTTTTACTTGTTACAAGAGCATATTCAATGGTAATTGTAGTCATAGTGGATATATATTGGAAAATTACCATTACCAGAAAAAAAGTTATCAGCTCCTGACCCAAATAAAAGAACTTCAGCATACACATTGATAGACTTTCACTTCTGGGAGCCAAGATGGCATCCAGTGGAAGTCTTCTGGTGAAGCAGTCTTGTACCCCAGGAAACTTGGGAGATTAATGGGAAAGGCCCCTCTCCCTCTGGAGGAGAGGGAGCAGTGTAGGACTGGAGGTGTCCCAGCAAGCCATCGGCAAGCCCCACCTCACCATAACAGGGGGAGATCCTGAGACCCAAGTTGGTGGACCAGGCAAGTGCCAACACCAGGACACCCCCAGAGCCTCAATACAGGAAGGGGAATTGGTAGACACCAGCTCAGAAAACAACCACGGGTGATGGCATTCTCCAGCAGCAAAATCACCCATGCCTCAACACAACTCCAGAAGGTAAAGCTCCAGGCTGACAGAAATCCACTAGCATAGAAACATCCCAGAGTAAGGCCCAGGTAACCAGGAGTGAAAGCACAAGGCCCTGGTGAGCAGGAAAAGAAACTTGAGTAAGTGCCCCCTTTGTGCCAGCAGGAGAACTCAATATTTTCTTTTTATAAAAAGCGAGAAAATAGGAAAACACCATGAACAAAAAGCAGAAATGGAAAATGACCGTAGATTCTTATTTTGGGGAAGGGGAAGATCAAGGTACAAATTCAGAAGAGCTTAATAAAACCACACACGAAACCTCAAAGGGGAATATGAATTGGCCTGAACCCCAAAAAGCCTTCTTGGAAGAGGTCAATAAGCATTTTAAAAGTCAAATAAGAGAGATAGAAGAGAAATTGGGGAAAGAAATGAGAGGTATGCAAGAGAGAGTCTATAGCTTGGAAAAAGAAGGACAAAAATTAATTGTAGAAAACAAGTCCTTAAAAAGTAGAATTGGCCAAATGGAAAAGGAGGAACAAAACCTAATAGAAGAAAACACCTCCTTAAAAATTAGAATGGGGCAAGTGGAAGCTAATGACTTTATGAGAGAGCAAGAATCAGTCAAACAGAAACAAAGGAATGAAAAAATACAAGAAAACATAAAATACCTCACTGGTAAAACAACTGACCTGGAAAATATATCTAGGAGAGGCAATTTAAAAATTATTGATCTACATGAAAAACATAATGAAAAAAAGAGCCTGGACAGCATCCTTCAGGAAATCATCAAAGAAAACTGCCCTGAGGTCCTAGGACCAGAGGGTAAATTAGTCATGGAAAGAATCCACTGATCACCTCCTGAAAGAGATCCCAAATTGAAAACACCAAGGAATATAGTAGCTAAAATTCCAAAACTATGAGATCAAAGAGAAAATACTGCAAGCAGTCAGAAACAATTTATCATGGAACCACAGTCAGGATTATGGAGGACCTTGCAGCTCCTATGTTAAAAGATCAGAAGGTGTGGAATACAATATACCTTAAGACAAAGGAGCTTGGATTACAACCAATGTTTAAGTACCCAGAGAAACTGAGCATAATTTTGGGGGGGTTGGTGGGGGGAGATATGGACATGCAATGGAATAGGGGACCTCCAAACTTTCCTGATGAAAAGAACAGAGCTCAACAGAAAATTTGACCTTCATATACAAGACCCAAGAGAGGCATAAAAAGGTAAACAAGAAAGAAAAAAAATAACATATTATTAATAAGGGCAAACTTTTTACATCCCTACAAGGGAAGATGACACTTGTAACTCTTAAGAACTGTAATGTCATTATGACCTGTAAAAGAAGGTATGCTTAGACAGAGGGTGTGGGTTTAATCTGACTTTAATATGATGGTAAAAAAATCTAATTAAGTGGTGAAAAGGGATTGTACTGGGAGAAGAGGAAAAGAGGAGGCAGACAAGGGTAAATTACATCACATGAAAAGGCACAAAAACCTAATACAGTAGGGGGAAAGAAGGGAGGGAGATGAGCATTGTTTGAACCTTACTCTCATCAGATTTGGTTCAAAGAGGGAATAACATAATCAGGTATAGAAATCCAACTTACCCTATAAGGAGTAGAAAGGGTGAAGGTAAAAGAAAAGGGAGGGAGCTAATAGAAAGAAGGGAAGACTGAGGGAGGCAGTGGTCAAAAGCAAAACTCTACTCAGGAGGGAAAGGAAAAAAGGAGAGAAAAAAACACAAAAAAGGGGGGAAGAGGAATAGGATGGAGAGGAAGACACAAATAGTAATCATAACTGTGAATGTGAATGGGATGAACTCTCCTATAAAATGGAAATGGATAGCAAAGTGGATTAAGAACCATAAACTTACAATATATTATCTACAGAAAACAACAGAGTTAAGGTAAAAGACTGGAGCAGAATACATTATGCTTTAGCTAAAGTGAAAAAAAAAAGCACAGGTAGCAGTCCTGATCTCAGACAAAGCAAAAGCAAAAATAGATCTAATTAAAAGAGATAAGAAAGGAAACTACATCCTGCTAAACAGGTACCATAGATAATGAAGTAATATCATTACTAAACATATATGCACCAAGTAGTATAGCATCCAGATTCTTAAAGGAGAAGTTTCAGGGAGTTACAGGAAGAAATAGACAGCAAAACTATACTAGTGGAGGACCTCAACCTCCCCCTCTCAGAACTAGATAAATCTAACCACAAAATAAACAAGAAAGAAGTTAAGGAGATCAATAGAATCTTAGAAAAGTTAAATATGGTTGATCTCTGGAGAAAACTGAATGGGGACAGAAAGAAATATACTTTTTCCTCAGCAGTACATGGTACCTACACAAAAATTGACCATGTACTAGGGCATAAAAACCTCACAATCCAATGCAGAAAGGCAGAAATATTAAATGCATCTTTTCAGATCATGATACAATAAAAATTACATGTAATAAAGGGCCATGGAAAGATAGACTAAAAATTAATTGCAAAGTAAATAATCTAATCCTAAAGAGTGAGTGGATCAAAAACAATAGAAGCAATCACTAATTTCATCCAAGAGAATGACAATAATGACAAAACATACCAAAACTTATGGGATGCAGCAAAATTGGTCCTTTGGGGAAGTTTTATATCTCTAAATGCTTATATGAATAAAATAGAGAAAGAAGAGATCAATGAATTGGACATGCAACTAAAACAGCTAGAAAAACAATAAATTGAAAATCTGCAATTAAATACCAAATTAGAAATCCTGAAAGCCAAAGGAGGGATAAATAAATGAAATTAAGAAAACTGTTGAACTAATAAATAAAACTAAGGTCTGGTTTTATTTAAAATAATTCTAAACTTTTGGTTAATTTCATTAAAAAAAAAAGAAAGAATAAAACCAAATTACCAGTATCAAAAATGAAAAGGGTGAAGTCACCACCAGTGAAGAGGAAATCAAAACAATACTTAGGATCTATTTTGTCCAACAGCATGCCAATAAATTTGACAATCTTAGTGAAATGGATGAATCTTTACAAAAATATAAATTGTCCAGATTAACAGAAGAGGAAATAAAATATTTAAGCAAACCCATTGCAGAAAAAGGAATTAAACAAGCCATCAATGAACTCCCTAAGAAAAAATCTCCAGGGCCAGATGGATTTACAAGTGAATTCTATCAAACATTTAAAGAACAACTAATTCCAATACTATATAAACTATTTGTTAAAACAGGTAAAGAATTCTACCTAAATTAATTTACTTATTCAGTGCCATACCAATCAAACTACTAAAAATTATTTTATAGAGCTTGAAAAAAAAACAATGACAAAATTCATCTGGAAGAGCAAAAAGTCCAGAATATCAAAAGAACTAATGAAAATAAATGCAATGGAAGGTGGCCTAGCTATACCTGATCTTAAATTGTATTATGAAGCAGCATTCATCACAACTACTTGGTACTGGCTAAGAAATCAAGTGGTAGATCAGTGGGATAGTTTAAGTATGAAGACCCAGCAGTCAATGACTATACTAATCTACTACTTGATAAACCCAAACACTGGAGCTTCTGAGATAAGAAATCACTATTTAGAAAAAACTGCTGGGAAAAATGGAAAAATGTATGGCAGAAACTGGGCATAGACCAACATCTTACACTCTGTACCAAGATAAAGTAAAATGGATACATGATTTAGATATAAAGACTGATACTGTAAGCAAACCAGAAGAGCAAGAATAGTTTACCTTTCAGATATATGGAGAAGGGAAGAATTTATGACCAAACAAAAGATAGAGAACATTATGAAATGCAAAATGAATTTTGATTACATTAAATTGAAAAGTTTTTCACAACTAAAGCCAATGCAACCAAGATTAGGAGGGAAGCAGAAAACTGGGAAAGAATTTTTACAACCAGCATCTCTGATAAAGGCCTTATTTCTAAAATATATAGAGAACTGAGTCAAATTTATAAGAATACAAATCATTCCCCAATTGATAAATGGTCAAAGGATATGGACAGGCAATTCTCAGAGGGAGAAACTAAAACTATCTATAGTTCTATGAAAAAAATGTTCTAAATCACTTTTGATTAGAAAAATGCAAATCAAAACAACTCTGAAGTATCCCATCACTCCTATCAGATTGGCTAACATGACAAAATGGGACAGTGATAAATATTGGAGAAGATGTGGGAAAACTGGAACACTAATACATTTTTGGTGGAGTTGTGAAATGATCCAACCATTTTGGAAAGCCATTTGGAATCATGTACAAAGGGCTATATAATTGTGCATACCCTTTGACTCAGCAATATCACTACTAGGTCTGTATCCCAAAGAGATCATGAAAACAGGAAAAGAACCCACACATACCAAAATAATTTATAGCAGCTCTTTTTGTGGTGGCAAAGAATTGGAAATTGAGGGGATGATCATCAACTAGGGAATGGCTGAACAAGTTGTAGTATATGAACGTAATGGAATATTAGTGTGCTATAAGAAATGATGAGCAGGTAGACTTCAGAAAAAACTTGGAAAGACCTATATGAACTGATGCAGAGTGAAATGAGCAGAACCAGGAGAATATTATGCACAGTAACATCCACATTATGGGATGACTGACTTTGATAGACTTGGTTCTTCACAGCAATGCAAAAATCTAAGTCAACTCCAAAACATTCATGGTGGAAATTGCTAGCCACACTGAGAGAAAGAAATATTGAGTCTTAATGCAGATGGAAGCATACTATTTGCTTTCCTTTTCCTTTGTTGTTCTGTTTTATTGCTTCATTCTTGTGATTCCTTCTATTAGTTCTAATTGTTCTTTATATCATGGCTAATGGGAAAATATGCTTAATGTGAATGTATATGTAGAGCCTATATGGGATTGTACACCATCTTGAGGTGGGGGGAGAAGTGGGAGGGGGAGAAAATTTAAAACTCAAAATCTTATGTAAGTGAATGTTGAAAACTAAAAACAAATTAGTTAAATAAAAAAAAATACATGTTGATATTTCTTCAAATACTCTAGCCTCCCAGTTCCTAAAATTACTAATTTATCATTACCTACTCCTCTTCCTCCTCATGTCATGTACATACAGAAATGATCATACCTTTGATCTTGCCATCACCCACAAATTCACAACTTCCAATGTTCACAAATTATGAAATTCCCTTATCTAGTAGCAATCTGTTGACACCTCCCCTCTCCCTCTGCCCTACAAACCCAAACCCTGTTCTTAATCCTTACTGTGACCTCCAAACCCTCAACCCCCTAGCTCTTTCCTGGGCCATTATCCTTGTACTGGCTATATTCTCCTTCCTTCCCTATTGTGGCCCTGTGGTGAACTAGTTTAATTGTATCTTCTCCTTTGAGGTCCTTGCCCCCCTTTCTTATTTTTGAGCTTGCCCTACAAGCTATAGTCCTGGATTATCACTACTGTCTTTTGTCTTTGCTTCTACTCATGTGCTGTTGGGCAAAGACGGAAAAAAATGATGAAATTGTGTTCACTGGGTCCACCACAAGTTTATGTTACACAATATCAACTGGGTTCTCAATGAGGCAAGTCAATTCTTTTATACATCTTCCTGATTGCCTTTTACTTCCAGTAGTTTGATTGGTATGGCACTGAATAAGTAAATTAATTTAGGTAGAATTCTTTACCTGTTTTAACAAATAGTTTATATAGTATTGAAATTAGTTGTTCTTTAAATGTTCAATAGAATTCACTTGTAAATCCATCTGGCCCTGGAGATTTTTTCTTAGGGAGTTCATTGATGGCTTGTTTAATTCCTTTTTCTGCAATGGGTTCGCTTAAATATTTTATTTCCTCTTCTGTTAATCTGAACAATTTATATTTTTGTAAAGATTCATCCATTTCACTAAGATTGTCTTTTTTTGGTGAGACAGTACTGTAGATTCATTTTTTTTTCTATTGTACCAATCATTTTCTGCCATGTGGGCCATAAATTGTGCTTTCACAATTTTTACTTATCTTTTAAACTATTTAAACTTTTAAACTTATGGTTCCACATTTTTGTGAGAATCCTCATCAGATATTGATTCATTTTCCTTTGTTTTGCAATACTTATTCATATGTGCTTGAATTCTTACTTGATCTTAAGGATATGTTTTCTTCTGCTATTAGTATCTTTTCAGTTGGTTTATCTACTTAAGCTTAATCAAAGTTTTCAGCTGAGTTTTCTTTCTCCTGAGACCTTAGGTAATTTTGGTCTTCCCCTGCTCTTTATTTTCCTTTATTGCTCACTTTCTGACTGTCTTCCCTTTGATGTTTCCCTGGGGTTTGGGTGAAATTCATGGTTTACCAAGGCTAACATGATGTCTGCCACAAATGACTTCTTGGGCAGGGGATGGGATAGAATTTGCCACAGCTTGATGTTGGGCACTTTTTATCAGGCTTTAGTGGTGTGCTGCACAATGTCTCTCTGTCTGTCTGTCTGTCTGTCTGTCTGTCTCTCTCTCTCTCTCTCTCTCTCTCTCTCACACACACACACACACACACACATACATACATACACACACACACACACACATATACACACACACATACACACTTGTGTCCTGCTCTCTTCTCTCTGTTCTTCCACTTTCTTTCCAAGTTTTCATGAGGCATAGAGCTTCACCAAACTGATAAAGTAGCCTCAACAAATATCTGCTGTTTAGAGCTTGTAATTCTGGCACTGGGGTGGGAATGAGGGAGGTTGGAGTGTACAACTGAGTTCTCTTACAAGCCCATGTTTCAGCTTGTATAGTATTGCATCTGGTAGTGGGGAAGTAGGTATTGAGTGAGCTTATTAAAGGTTATAGATTATCCATCTGCTATTGCTTCATTAAATTTTTACTTCATTTGGATTCTTTGGTATTCTAGATTGTGGAGACAGATGAAATTGTTTTATCTCTGGCACATAATTCTTATCTTGGAAAAGTTTTATGAAGTCATAAGGATTGGAGAAAATTTCTAGTCCTCCATCTCGTTGGTCATGTGATTCAGAAGTGTGCACCTCCCAAATTGACTTGCTATCCTATTCACTTTTCCAAACTTTTCCATTCCCTGTTGAACTTTCCATGGTTCCCTTTCCACTTATCCTGTCAACTGAGAACCTCACTTTATCTTTCACTTAAAAAATTTTGGCCATTCACTAAGAACTCCCTATTTTGCCTTCTTCCTTATCTCACATTGGGCAAACCCCAAATGATTCCATTCTATCCCATATTCTCCAGCAGATTATCCTCTATCATTCTTATTTCCTCACTTATCTTCAATATCACCCTGTCTGTTAGCTCATTCCCTACTGCCTACAAACATGCCTATATCTCCACCATACTAAAAAAAAAAAATCATTTTCTTAAGCCATTCATTACAGCTAACTATTACCCCATATATTTTTGCCTTTTGTGGCTAAACTTCTCGATGCTATCTACAACTGATACTTCCACTTCTTTACCTTTCAGTTTTTCCTAACTGTCTGTAATCTGCCCTCCAATCTGATCATTCAGATTAATCTGCTTTCTCCAAAATTACCAATGATCTCTTAATTGATAAATCTGATGACATTTTCTGAGTCTTCATTTTTCTTGCCTTTCTGCAGCCATTGATACTGACAATCACTCTTTCATCCTTGAAACTCTCTTCTCTCTAGGTTTTTGTGACAAAAAAATTGGTTCTCTGACATGGTTTGCTAGAACCATGGATGACAACTCTGAGTACCTTGCCTGGAATAACACTGGTTATATTTTTGCTTTCCTTTTTACATCCAGGAACAGGGTATAGGATGTGGTGGACACGTTTCTGAATGCAAAGAGTAGAATAAAATCCAAAGCTAGGTTTAGTAGAATTCACTTATATATTACCAATGGATATGCCACCATAAAATAATATACCTACTTTTTATATTTGAATGAAAAATTAGGAACTATCTCCTACATTTATAGCATGAAAAAGAAAATCTGGGTTGGTGCAAGTATGATTTTAGTCATATGGTAAAGTAGATGCATAGCTTATAGATGTCACAAATGACTGAATAACAGTGCTCAGGATTTCAAGATTGAACTGTTCTTTCTGTTCTCAACAGTCAAGCAATCTAGACATGGAAAACCCATTAAGGAATCTCTCTCAGGTTTTCTTCTGATCCCTTCATTCTCCCTGCAAATTAAGTATGGGTTTATTTCCTGTATGATGCACTCCCAGGTTAACTATTTATTTTTAAATGCTATTAGGTCAGGAAACTTACTAAATTTGTTGAAGGTGACTATTAGTAACCCCTCAAAATGAATAGATTTTATTTTTTAATATTTCCTCCTAAAGTTTCATTTGAAATTTGCCATTATGCATATTAGCGTTAAAGTTATGATATAATCTGATGATATCAAGCCTTTTTTTCTAGAAGGAGAAGTAGAGATAGAAAAACAGAAATAGTTAGAATGACTAAAGAATACACGGGTATAGCCTCTGATACCAAAGGTATTCTACAAAACTTTTCATCTCTCTTTTAGTTTGCATAGTCTATTCCAAAGCTGCCCGAGGTCTGCTTCCTTTAGACTGGTTCATTTGTAAAAGAGCCCAGCTCCTTTTTCTTTTTTATTTTCACTTTATTGATAAGTTTTGGTTTTGCATTGTCTACATTACCCTGCATATGCCAGATCACTCACTTCTGAGAAATCCATCTCTTAATAACAAATGAAAAAAGGATTTAGTAAAACTAACCAATGCATCAAAACATACCAAACACAACTAAGTTTGATATTTTATGCAGAATTCCACACTCATAGTCCCCCATCTTTGAAAGAAGTGAGAGAGGTGCATTCTCACATCTTTTTGGGGGACATTAAGCTTGGTCATTATAATTTCATTTCATTCAGTTATGATCAATCATGTAGTTGCTGTCATTCCATTTTTATTATAGTCACTATGTGTCTAATATTTTCCTGCTTTTTCATTTCATAATCATTCATATAAATCTCATGATCCTATGCATTAACCATGCTTGTTGTTTCCTATGGTAATATACTAATACACCATTCAATGAATGAATCAATAAATATTCAGTAAGCCCTTAATATGTACCAGGCATTGTGATAATCACTGGAGATACTAAGAAAAAGAAAAAAAAATGGAACATGCCCTCAAGGGTCTTATTAACCTATTTTATATCATTTTAACTTTGAATAGTATTAATTTGAATGCATGCAACTACATTATAAGATTCATTATTTGCTTTTATTCGAAAATGGCTGTATTCTAATAATGGAGACAATGTGTATATAAATAAGCATATTCACATGCCACAAGTTGTTTATCCATTCCCCAGTCAGTGACTATCTACTTGGTTCTATGTTACTACAAACGGTGATGCTATACATATTTTGGTGTATGTGGGATTCAATTCCATTTTCCTTCCTGAATTTAAATCTCTTGAGTTACTAGGTCTAGTAATGTACTTCTACCAGAACTATGTTGTTTCATCTCTCGTAGACCAGGGCACACAGCTGAGATTTAGCACCCTAGTGAAGTAGATTAGTACATGTATTCTTTCACGTTTTTTCTGTATATACAGTCCTTGGAGTATTTTTCAATTCAGTCATTTTAATTGTGACAGTCACAGAATTGTAGAATATAGAACTATGTTTCTGTGCCTTGAGGTCACATACTGCATTAACTTATCTGGTTATGAGGATGGATTCTTATCTGACACACCCAGAAAGTGATAGAATGCAAACTGTGAGTGCTCTTAAAGCTGCAGAGTCTTGGGGGTGGGGAGACAGGATTATAAAAATATTGATTTATAGTTTAAGAGCTCCTCTGCTCTAATCCCTTCATTTTACAGATTAGAAACTGAGACCCAGAGAAGTTAATTGTTCTGCCCAAGGTCATATCAGTATGTGGAAGAGTTGGGATTAGAAACCAGATTCTCTTATTTTGAACCCATTCCTTTTTCTGCTGTACATGGCAGGACCAGGGATGGAGATGTTCACTTTTAGCAGTGGTGTAAAAGCTTTCAGCATGACAGAACCAGTCTGTGGGGAATTAGGCAACTTTGTGAAACTAATAGCATCTTCCTCTAAGAGGCACTAACAAAAACCCAATTTGGAGTTCATAAAACTGAGTAAAAACTCCAAACCCTTCACCTTGTGACCCCAAAAGAAATTAAACATCTGAACAAGCAGAAAATGAAGATGAATAATGAGAAGACAATTAGCATTACCTTACCTCCCTGAACTCAGAAGTCGGCCAGGAAAATCACACCCGAGCAAAGTGGGAAAACCTGACATAGGTCTATAAAGTTAGCTAAGCTGCAGCTTGGATTGTACGGTGTCTGAGGTCTCTTTCCAAAAGCAAATATCTTAATCAGCCCCTGTGACAATGTAATTCAAATAGAGATTTGATATGATTTGCTGAGCTGTGATCTCATCAATTTGTCTACTTCCTGGAATAGTGCAGACACAACCATTTTCGCTCATCAGGTGTGACTTATATTCAGTTATTGCTAGACAGCCTCCACAGGGGGTTCAAGCTCACCTAATCTTCTTAGGGCCTTTCTCTAGGTCTCCTGCCATCGTGTAGATTGTAGCCAAGCACATGGACTGTTTATCTATAATTCTCTCTCTCAGCATGACGGACCCAAGAAGGAGACAGATACCATGCTATGGTGCTCTCTCTGCCAGGCTCCTGGCCTACCTTGGCTTGCCTGCAAAGGAAGGAAAGAAATGCCATTTCATTTCCTTCCTCCACTAATCCCCTCACCTAAGCCTGCCTCAATGCAAGTACCTCACTTTTTTCCCCATCTCAGCCACACATTGAAGCCTAAGGCCTAAAGGGACTCCACTTTCAGACTGAATCCCTAGGGATGTTAATAGCCTAACTGAATTTATTCCTCAGTGATTAACAAATTCCTATCTGGTCATACCCTCCCCATCCCAATGATTCTTAATCATTGGCTGTCATTATTGAAACCTGGTTGTCTTTCCCTTACTGTCCATTCCTTTATTCCCAATCCCCTCAATGTACTCACTCCCCTTTCCCCACTCTATTCCCTCCCCACTCACTCTAAAGCTACACATCCTTAAACCATGCTCCCTAGAATGCCTGGTTCATAGGCAAGGAATTTGCTTTCATCTTACCTTTTTTTTCTTTCCCCTCCTTCCTTCTTCTGATTCTCACTGAGACCTGCCTCCCTCCTGATGATACAGCCACCTTGGAAACTCTTTCCAGCACTAATTGCAATTTCACTCATTCCCACTTGATTCATTATTCAAGGTGAGAGATTTGGAATATTCCTTGTTCTACATTGCTACTTTTTTTTTTGTTTTTTAGCGAGACATTCGGGGTTAAGTGACTTGCTTAGGGTCACACAGCTAGGAAGTGTCAAGTGTCTGAGGCCAGATTTGACACCAAGGCTGGTGCCCTATCCACTGTGCCACCTAGCCTATCCCATTGCTACTTTAAAATTCACCCTCTACCACAATCACTCAGTGACTTCTCCTTGAGATTCACTCAATTCATATCTATTATTATCTCTATACTGATGATTTTCAGATCAACTTTCCATATATAAAACCCCTTTGCTAAATTCCAGTTTCCCATATCTAAATGCCTATTCAAAAATTTGAACTGGAACTACCATAGATATCTTAAGTTCTACATATCCAAAACTGAATTCATTATCTTTCCTCCAAACCCTCCTATCTTCCAAACTTCTCAATTACTATTGAAAGTACTATCATTCTCCCAATCACCCCAAGCTCATACCATAGGTATCATCTTCAACTGCCCAGTCTCTCTCACCTCCCCCTCTCCCAGGCCACCCATATCCAATCTGATGCCAAGTTGGGTCGAATTACTTTTCTAACATCAATCACATACACACTCTTGTTTCCTTTGACATTTCCACCAGCCTTGTGCAGGCCTCACCTGAAGTATTGCCATAGCTTGATGTTTGGTTTCCCTGTACCAAGTCTCTCACTCAGTGGTCAAAGTGATCTTCCTAAAGCAGAAATCTGTCAGTTACCCCTCCCCACAATCAACTCCAGAGGCTCCCTATCACCTACCACTTATAAAATCTTCTGTTTTCCTTTTAAATCCTTTTATCAACGTAGCTTCCTACCTTTTTAGTCGTCTTACACTTTATTCTCTCCTGTGTGCTTTATGATCTAGTGACACTGGCTTCCCATCTGTTAGTCAAATGAGACACTCCATCTCCTGACTCAACGGAGTTTTATTGGCTCTCCCCCATGCTTAGAACTATCTCCCTCCTCTTCTCTGTCTCCTGGCTTCCTTTAAGTCCCCAATAAAATTCTACTTTCTACAGAAAGCCTTTCTTGATCACTCTTAATATTGCTAGTGTTTTTTCCTTTTATTGTTCACCTTTAGTTTATCTGTATATATCTTGCTTGTACATAATTGTTTGTAGGTTGTCCTCCCATTAAACATGGACTTCTTGAGAGTAGGATCTACCTTTTGCCTTTGTTTATATCCTTAACATGTAGCACAATACCTGGCACATAGTAGATGTTTCAAAAAATGCTTGTTGATTGATATTTCTTTGATGATATCTTTTACAACACTTTTGGTGTATGATTCTTTGTTAATAAAATGCTACAATTTCTACTCACATCATGTGTCTCTCAGTTCCCTTTCATGTAAACTAAAGCTGTAGGGTTTTCTTCCAAGATGGCAGTTATACGTCAGCATTAGAAGAATATTTATATTAAAAATGGACTTTGACTTTGTGTTTCATTTTAAAATGTCAATTGTAATATAACTCTAACCTATCAATGGCATTTTAGGTTGTCATTAATAGGAGAAAGCTCCAACTATGTAGGGGTAGTTCATATTAAATTAGATATTCTCTTTGGTGATTTTAGTATGCATACAACATGAACTGTTATTTGGGGAATAAGGACATCTCCTGATGCTGATTTAGCCTTTATTGATTTTTTGTGTTGAAAGATTTGTAGAGACTTTGAAATTTTGAGAAGTCCAGAGAGTGATTTCTGTATCACATAATGTGGTTGCAAACTAATTATATACTTGCATTAGTATAGGGAAGAAAATTGTTAATAATTGAAGAATATCTATTTGGGTAGTTGGATACATCTTGGAATGATTGCGAATTACAAAATCACAGAATTTCAGAGTTCAAGGTGTCCTCCAAGAACATTTAGTCTGATCTTCACCTGAAAAGGAATCCCTCTTACAACATACTGTGCCTTTGATTGCTGACTACAGTGAAAGAGTGTCTACCACCACCTGAGGTAGTCCATTCCACTTTTGGATAGTTCTAATTGGTAGGAGGTTTGCCTTACATTAAGTTTAAATTTGCTGTGTTATAACTTCTGCCAATAGTTACATCTGGGCCAAACACAATAAGCCTAATTCTTTTTGCACATAGCAATCCATTAAGTACTTGAAAACTTTGTTACAATGCTCCCTCTTTCCCCACTTGCATGTTTTCTTCTTTAGGATAAACATTCCCATTTCCTTCAAGTGATCTCAAGACCTCTCATCATTCTCATTACTCTCTTGTGGAAATTTTTCAGTTTATCAATGTCCATCCTAAAATGTGACACTCAGAATTGGACATAATACTCTGGATGTGAACTGATCAGGGCAGTTCATAGCAAGCCTATTATCATTTAAGCCCTATAAATGTTTTCAGAAGAATTTCTATCTAGCCATAATCCCTACCCCTCTAATACTCATGAAATCAATTTTTTGAACCTGAGTGTAAAACTTTAAATGATAGAACGTATGGTGTGGGTGGCATCCATTTAGACTATGGAGATAATATGTATAAAACACTTTGCATCCTAAAGTGCTATATAAATATTAGCTATTGTTATTATTAACAATGATTATTATTATAATAGGTACTTTTTACTATCTTCATGTGATCCTAACTTAATCCTAGTTCTATACTTTGGATTGGACACTTCTGTTTTAGCAAATTGATTTTCTTAAAAGACCAAATTGGTGATAGAAATTGTTATTAATGTGATGGGCATGTTGATGAAACAGAAATCCACAGACCAAGGGACACTGACAGCAGACTTCTGGAATAATCATGAATGATATATTAAAGGCATCTGTGTGCCTAATCTGACTGTGGAATCAGTGCTAGGTGTCTTGGAGAAGGAAGATGGAATATCATATTCACTTAACTAAAAGTAGACCAGTTTGATACATAAGATAATGTATTAGAGTAATGCAAAATCAGTCTGGAAAGGTAGATTGGGGTCAGGTTGTGAAGGGATTTAAATGTCAACTAGAGATGTTTCTATTTTATCCTAGAGGAAACAGGGAGCCACTTGAGTTGTTGAAAAGAGAAAGAGAATGGTCAAAATTATTCATTTGGAAGCTTTGTATAAGCTAGAAAGAGAAGGCACTTGGGACAGGAAGACTGATCAGAAGGCTATTGTAGTAGTTCAGATGAGAGATTTTTGAGTTGTATAGCAGTAGGGCTTGGCCTCTAACTTAAGAAAATAAGATTACTGTATGGGGGAGGGAGGTTTTCAAATAGGTATTAAATGGAGAATGACTTCCCCAGCTGAACATGGAGTAGGCCTGTTCTAAATGTCCAGGGAATCACTGCCTTGGGAGAAATCATTCATGCCTTTGATTTCAAAGGGAAGTTTAGATTGATTTCACAATTTTAAGGGGATACTTAATTTGAATACCACTGAGGAATTTTCCCAAATGCTCCCCTTAAGTAGGATCCCATTTACGCTTTTTTTATTTGACCCAGACAACTAATAGGGCATCTGGGTAAGAAGTCTGAACAATTTTTTCCTGAACTTTTCCATCAGGGTTTCTATATTTGGAGCTATGGATAAGTCATAATTTGGTATGAAATTTGGAGAAGCATCTTGTGACATCTAATATGAAGGATGCGCATTTGTGTGAGCCTTATTAAGAAGCCTTGACTTGAACATGGAATGTTGGCAAACACTGGTCAGTTAGTCAGTTGGCCAGAGATCAGCTGCCTGGCAAATTGATTCCCTCATGGCAGTCTCAGCCTGGCTAAATAGTTTTTGGCAGAGCAAGTCGTCATGCAAAGCAGAAGTAATAGACAATTGGAAGGCTATTAGCACTGGTGTGAATATGCTTTTTCACGGGGAATAGGACAGGTCTAGGAGTACCCTGTTTATGCATGTAACATAGGTAGATCTTTGTCAAGTGACTAGAGGTTCTGATTCAGAGGAGAGGCAAAACAGGAAACAATGGGGTGTGATACCTTGAGGATGGGCAGGAATCTCTTAATAGATTGGAGCTTAAAGATTTGATGAAGTGCATCCCACAAGAGGACTGAGACCCATAGCACTAAACCACCTATGTCTATTTCCTAGAGTTTGCCCATATGCCACAAAATGACAAGATGAATCCAATGTTTCCCTAGTTCATTGGAGCCCCAGAGAAAGCTTGGTTATTTTGCATGGTTTTATGGTCACTCTGAATGATTATGTCTGTCTCTGGATGCCCTGGAGGCAGGTAATAGCCATCACTTTCCCATTTAGGGTGGTGAGGTAGGGAACAGCAGGTACATATGTATACTGTTCAGGGGCACAATTGTCACAGTCGCATGATGAGAGTTGGGTCCCAATAAACATGAAAGCCCATAGGTTGGTGTATTCCCACCTAATATAGGGAGATAAGGAATTTGTTGAACATCAACAGTACTTATTGCTGTCCCTTAAACAGTTAAATAGCCATACAATATTCATTATTGATGTCTTTGGGTTGGACTCCCTGGACATTTGAGAAAGGTTCCTTTTTCTTCTCAGGTATAAAGCAGTTCTGGCATTAGCTTTTGGGGCCACTTAGAACTAGCCTGTAGCTTTGTGTAGAAACTTCCACATAGGTTGCTTTGTCTCTCAGAGACTATTATAGTCAGAATTTTGGGTGGATGGTCAGCAATACTGATTAATATGTGTAGCTTTGTATATATGGGCCAGCAAGGATGGAGATTTTTTTTTTCTTTGAGCTCCTAAAGCTAATTCAAGTCAACTTTCACCTATTCCATGCAATTTGCCAAGTATTGATTGATCATGTGTCTACTCAATGGGCAGAGAAAATATAAAACAAAGAATAATACCCTAATTTAGAGGCAATGTGGCATATGACATTATGGATAGAAGAGCTAGGCTCAAGATTGGAACTAAAAGAGACTTCAGTGGCAAACTAATTCAAACTCTCTCCCTCCACCAGCACACACACACACACACACACACACACACACACACACACACACACACACACACACACACAGAGACAAATAAACAAAGTAAGGCTAAGAGGTTAGCTACATGACCTGCCCAAGATCACTAAAGCAGTAAGCATCAGAAGAAAAATTTGAACGTGAGTCCTCTGTCTCCAGACCCAGTATTCTTTCTACTCTACCCAGAAACATAAACTGGCCATGTTACCCTTGCTAAGTCATTTAATTTTTCATTATCCCTGGGAACTCTCTGATACTGTTAAGTTGTGGAACATCTGCCCATCCACATTGGGAGAGAGTTTTCTTACTAGGAATTGCCTGCACTAACAAAAATTACAGGTCTGGACAAAAGGGAATATCCCCAAATAATTTCTATTTGAAATTGTAAGAAGCCATAAATAAATATAACCATGTGTTCTGATAATCATATTCATCTCCCCGCCTTTTCTGTCAACTTTCTAACCAAGGTATCCGTCACATCAGTAGAAGAAGTGGACATGAGAGTAAGCTCTCATTTCTGGGAATTATAAGCAGTGACTGAATGGTTATCCATCAGTGATGCTGTAGAAAGTATTCCTCAGTGGAAAACTGGACTCCATGACCTCTCAAATCCCTTATAACTCTCAAAATCTTTAACTTTGAAGATTTCCTAGCTTTATGTTATTAACCTACTTCTTCATAGACTCATTCCCCAAAGATGAAATTGAAAATCTTCAAAATGTTATTACACATGTTTTTTTTATACTGCATTTCTTTTGACTTCTCATGACCTGGGAATGACTCGTCCTTTTAAAAGGATGTCATGCATCATATGCCCAAGGGTTTTTGTGCTTAGCTAGGTTTTTAATTATAGAACCATAGAAATGTTTCTTAGTAAACTTCTAAAACCCAGGATAAGCACAAAAAAGATCCTTCAAGCCCTAGACATTTGGTAACTTCTTTCCCATCATATTTTGAATTATTGCCATAGCCTGCTGTGATTGGTCTCCTTGTCACAAATTTTTCTCCATCCCAGTTCATTCTCTGCTCAGCTCTCATATTAATCTTCCTAAAGTGCAGATCTGATCATGTCACATCAGTACTCAATAAACTCCAATGGCTCCCTATCACCTCCAGAATCAAATATAAAATCCCTGTTTGACGTTCAAAGCCCTTTATAACTCTCCCCACACACATACCTTTCCCCATCTAGTAATCTGACACTTTATTCCCCCCCTAGTAATTTGCAATACCATGACACTGGCTCCTTTGCAGTTCCTCCCACAAGACACTCAAATCTCCAGAATTCCAGCCCATTTTAACTGGCTGTTCCCCGTATCTGGAATGTTCTCCTTCCTCTCTGCCTCCCGGCTTCCCTCACTTTCTTCTAGCTCCAGCTAAACTTGGCTCCCTATTAATGGTTCCTTCCCTCTATTGATTATCTGATTTATCCTGTATATATCTTGTTTGCATGTTGTTTACCACTACACCTAGTACAGTGCCTGACATATAGAAGGCACTTAATAAATGTTAACTGACTGACTTACTGACAGATGGGTATACTAGGAATCCTAGTTGTTTCATACCTGATAAATAAATAAATAAATGCAATTTAGCCCCACTGCTGAAATAGTGAACAGGATAAAATTCCTTGTGTGTGGCCCATATGCAAGTCATGGCTTCCTGGTGCTCACAATAGCAATTTCTCTTCAGGCAGTCCTCACTGTCCCATTTTTGAAATCCTAGTTATGACTAGTCTAATCAAAGTTTACAAATGACCTTGTAAAGTCCATCTACTTGGCATCACTAACCTGACTGTGTTGCTGTGCTCTGTGTTACTTGGCAAACTTCCCAGAGAAGGATGAATCACAAGCTGTTCCTTTGACTGCAATTTACTCACATCTAGGGGCCTCAGCCAGCATTGCGTACCCTTTCCAGGTCACAAAGACTCCTTAGGGAAATACTGGAGAAAAGAGACACACAAAGTGTGGCTTGCGTTGCTCCTAACTTGTCACAAAGTTACATGCAATAATCTAGTTCCTTCAAAACAGGTAATAAAGGATTGCCAGTGACCTGGCTAATGCAATCTCAGTCTGCATTAAAACAAACAAACAAACAAACAAAAACCCAAACCATGGCTCATAGGAATAATATGGTTCACTTATGCTTTGCTGTGGTCAGGCCACACCTGAAATATTGGGTTGAATTGTTGGTGCCACATTTTGGGAAGGACTCTGCTAAAATGGAGAGATTCTAGAAGAGGACAACTAGGATGGTGAAGGGCCTCAAGTTAGTGCTATATGAGAATTGGTAGGCAGAAGTATGGATACTTCTCTTTAGGTATTTGAAGTTTTGTCTTGTGGAAGATAGATTAGACATGGTCTCCTTGTTGCCAGAGGGCAGACTTAGGAGAAATGGATGGAAGGTCCAAAGAGGAGAATTTAGGCTTCACACCCAGAAAACTTCCTACCAACTAGAGCTATACAAATGGGATGTCTTAGAAGGTAGTGGATTCCCAATTACTTGATGGCTTTAAATAAAAGCTAGATAGCTGCTTGTCTGAGATGTTCTATGAATGGATTCTACAGAGAAGATCTTGAAGCAAAGGCATGATGACCATTAGTAGGTGTGGTTGTGGAGGACATCATTTAAAGAATAGGTTCAATCAATCTATCAAGGAGCATTTATTAAATACCTACTCTGTGTTAGGTCTTGTGCCAGGCCTTGGGGATATAAACACAAAAGTAAAAAAGTTCCTGTTGTCAAGAACTCTTATCAGGGAAGATGTGTCTAAGTATGTATGTGTATATGCAGAGAGAAAAATGAAAGTGAGTCTCAATGTGCATCATTAAGGTGTAGGAGAGGTGATTTACTGCTAAGCACAAGAAAGAAATGCAAAGCATGATGAATCATAATACGAATTAACAGAACAATTATAAAGGCATTCAGTACCTTAACTTATAACTACTGTCATAATGTCCTTGATGGATGGAAATTAAGAGCAGCTGCACATAAAACAATTTTTTGAAGCCAAGCTTAATCTTTTTAATGGTTTCTTTCTCTGATACTGGTGTTACTCTTTCTACCTGCCCACTCCTGTTTCTGCTACAGTTGCAACCACTCCAGCAGACACTGCCTCTCACTTTTCACAGACCTTTTTACACCTTTTCACAGACTACTCTAGATCTTTTAAATCTACAAAGTTACCTACCAAAGGAAAAGAAACACAAAGAGAAAGGCAAAAACCACCCAAGACCCCTGGGATAGGCTCAGCTGGGTCTAGTTACATTCCCTGGGGCTATTCTTCAGGTAGGCAGGATAACTATAATACCAGGACAGAGAGAACCCTGTTTTTCCCTATTTCATAATAATTACATCTTACTGCCTGGAGTACTGACTCCATTACATATCAGCAGTAAATCAAAATACCATGAATGGGGGATTAAAATGAAGAGTAAAAACCCGTGAATGGGGGAAGGGGAAAAGGAGAGGAGCAACAGAGTGGAAATAGATTGTTTCAAATGTAATAAACTAGTGTTAAGCATCTCCTTTTTTTTTTTTTTTTTTTTGCCCCTTACTCTTTGTGAAGAGGAAAGTGCAAAGGAGGATCAGAGGAAAAATACAAGAGGACAGGATGGAGAGAACTAACAATCATAACTATGAATACGAATGATATGACTTTACCCATAAAATGGAAAGGGATAGCAGAATTAGAAAACAGAATTCAGCAACATATTTAAATACACACACACACACACACACACACACACACACACACACACACACTTGAAACATAAAAATTCACAGAGGGATAAAATAATGAGCTGGAGCAAAATTTATTATATTGTAGGTGAACTCAAAAAATCAGGATAGCAATTATGTTTTTAGATAAACTACAGTAAAAAAATTCACAATAGAAAGAGATATTCAGGGAAATAATCATATGCTTAATGGCACCATAGACAACGAATCAATATCAATACTTAATATACATGCACATAATACCACAGCATCTAAATACTTAAGAGTTAATCAAATTACAGGGAAAAATGTGTAGCAAAACTATGATGGTGAGGAACTTCCAAACTCAGACCTAAAGAAATCTAACAAAATAAGGAAGAAGTTAAAAACCAAAGAGAATGTTTGAAAAATTAGGCATTATATATAGTGTAGTGGTTAATGAATGGGAACTGAAAGGAATGTAAGTATTTCTAAGTTGCATATGGCAAAATTACAAAAATTAACCATGTATTGGGGCATAAAAACCTCACAAGGAAATTAATAAAAAGCATAAATAATAAATACATTCTTGACTGAACACAATGCTATAAAATAATATTTTTAAAATGCTGTAAAATCATTAATTTAATAATGATTATGATGATTAGCCATTTGTTAATGATAAATAATTGAATTATAATTTGTAAACTCTATATAAATAATAAATACTCAATAATTTATTGATTATTAAGTAGAAAGTAATTTAATCCTAAAGAATTAATGTCTCAAATACCAAATCACAGAAACAAGAGAAAATTATATCAAAGAAAACAACAACAGTGAGGCTTGGAGAAAGTTCTCAAAATTTATGGGAAGCATCAGTCTTCAAGGTAAAATTCATAAAACTAAATGGTTTCATTAACAAAAGAAAGAACCAATTAATGAATTGGACATTCAAAAAAAGCAACAAATAAAAATAATCCAACTAAATAGCAAAAGGAAAATACTGAAAATCAAGGCAGAGATTAACAAAGTTGAAAGCAAAAATAAATTATAAATATGACTAGAAGTTGGATTAAAAAAAACAGCTTATCTGGCTTCTCAAAATGGAAAAGGAATACCAATTATTTTAACAGAAAAAGGAAGGTGAGTAAATTACTAAAAGACACAATGGCTTCAAAAAGAATAAATCATGTGAAAAATCATGAAGCTGTTCATACCTTATATCCAGTCATCCCATTAATAAGGCTAAACACCAAAGAGGTCAAAATAAGAAAGCTTGTATGTATGTACATATGCATCTATGTATCTATGTATGTGTGTATTATAAATACATATCTGCGTGTTCATAGTGGTACTTTTTGTGATAGCCTCAAACTGGAAACAAGACAGATGTCAGTTAAATGGGGAATATCTTAATGTATTATGATACATTAATTTATTAGAATACTGCTATGTCTTAAGGGAAAAAACTAATATAAATAATTCTGAGAAACATATAAGTGTGTGAACCGATACAAAGTGAAGGGAACTGAATTGAGATAAAATTATACATGATGACTACAATAATGTAAAAGAAAAGAACACTTAGCAATCAAACTCAGATTAATTTCTTTTCTGTTGTTTCACATTTGATTTTTATTTATTTACTTTATAAAAATTTATTTTCTCTGCCTTCTACAATTCCTCCCCCCCACCTGGGGTGGGGGGAGAGAGAAAGAAAAACAAAACCCTAACAATACACAAACACGCACACATCCCTCTATCAGGAGATAGATAGCATGCTGTGTTACTGTGGTTGTTCTTTACCTTGATCTGAGTTCTTGTCTTTCAAAGTTATTTGTTATTAGCAGCTGGTGATAACAATGGACCTGGAATCAGATCTAAGTGCAAATCTGGTTTCAGACACCTAGTAGTTGTGTGAGCCTGGGCAAATTACTTAACTTTGGTTTGCCTCAGTTTCCTCGTTTTAAAATTAGATTAATAATCACCTACTTCTCAGAGTTGTGCAGATCAAATAGATTTGTAAAAGTGCTTAGCACAAAGCCAGGCACAAGGTAGATGTGCTTATTCCTTTTCCAGTTTCATTCCTTTCCAATGGTTTTGTTGTTGTATCAATTGTTTTGTTGTGTCTACCCTTACTTCTCTCTGAGCATACATTTCTCATAAAACATCTTCATAATTTCTTATCTCATAATATCATTCCATTATATTCATATACTATAATTTGTTTAGACATTCCCCAAATTACAGGTACACCCTTAGGTTACAACTTTTTTCTACCACAAAAGGAGTTGCCATAAATATTTTTGTATATATGAGTCCTTTTCTTTTTTAATTTCTTCTAATTTCTTTAATTTTTTTAGTATTAGTGATACTCATATTAGTTTCACTAGGTCAAAGGGTATGCACAGTTTGGGGAGTTTTGAGCATGCTTACAAATTGTTTTCCAGGATCACTTGGAACAATTCAGATTCAACAATACAACAGCGTGCCTTTTTTTCTACTACTCTTCTATTTACTTATTTTTCTTTCTTTTTTTAAAGTCAACTTTGTCTATCTAATAGTTATGAGAGGGAACATCAGAGTTGCTATACCTGACATTTCTCTAGTTAATAACGATTTGGAGATTCAAAAAAAAACTATGACTATTGATAGCTTGGATTTCTTCCTTAGAAAATTGTCTATTTATATTATTTGACCCTTTATCAACTGAGGAAAGGCTTATTCTTATAACTGTGAAACAATTCATTGTGTATCTTGGAAATAATCTCTGACAAGATGTCCTGTAGACATCTTAAACTCAACATGTTCAAATATGAACTTATCATCTTTCCACCCATGTTCTCCTCTCTTCCTAACTTTTTGCTTACTGTTCAGCTGTCACCCAAGATTACAACCTAGCTGTCATTCTCAACTTTTCACTCTCCTTTAACTCCCTGTGCAATCACTTGCTAAGTCCTATCGATTCAACCTTTGTAGCATCTCTGGTGCATACCCCCATTTCTCCTCTGATCCTACCTTCATTCTAGAATAGGCGCTCTTCACTTCACTCTTTATCTATTTCAATAGCCTTCTGGTTGGTCACTTTGCCTCAAGTTTCACCCCACTGCAGTTTATCCTCCACTCAGCTGTTAAATTGATCTCCCTAAAACAAGGTTCCGACCATATAATTAAATAAATATCTCCAATATCTCCTGTTCAATAAACTTAAATAACTCTCTATTATCTTCTAAATCAAATATAAAATCTTCTGATTCTTGTAAGTACCTTTGTAAATTTACTCTTTCTTACCTTTCCAGTCTTATTGCATCTTACTCCTCTTTACAGAATTTGCAATCCAATGATATTGGATTTTTGATTTTCACATAAGACACGCTTTGGGGTCCCTGAATTTTTACTGGCTGCCCCCTCTGTTTAAAATGTTCTTTTTCCTTTTTTTTCCACCTCAAGATTTCTTTGGGTTCTTTAAAGTCCCGGCTATAATCCTAATTCTAAAAAGAAAGTCTTTCCAGTCCCCCTTAATTCTAATACCTTCCCTTTGTTGACTATCTTCATTCATCTTTCTGTGTCTTGTCTGTACATGCTTGTTTATATGTTGTTTCCACATTAGATTGTGAGCTCTTTGAGAGCAAAACATTTTCCCCCTTTTTTGACCTTCCTTTGTATCCACAGCACTTAGCACAATGCCTAGCATAATAATAAATGTTTAATAAATGATTGGTGATTGATTAGAAATGAAAACTGTATTAAAACCTGATCAGAATTTTTTTCCAGAATTTTTCCTGTTATCTTTTTAATTTTACCTACATTGAGTTTTTTTATTTTTAATGTCATCAAAATTGCTTATTTTATCTTTTGTGGTCTTTTGTTTGGTATTAAACTCTTCCCCTATCTACAGATATGAGAGATAATTTCTTCCTTTCTATTCTAATTTGTTAATAATGTATCATTTATATGTGTCATGTGTCCATTTAGAGTTTATCTTAATATATGGTGTAAGATGTTGTTCTATACCTAACTTCTGCCAGATGGCTCTTCAGTTTTTCCATCAGTGTTTGTGGAATAGTGAGTTCCTAACCTGCCAATTGGTGTCTTTGGGTTTTTAACTCTAAGATGTTGTGTTTATATGCTTCTATATGTTTTATACCTAATTAGTTTTATTGATTGATCTATTTTGTTAATTAATACCAAATCATTTTGATAATTACTACTATGTAAAATAATTTGAGATCTGGTATTATTTTATAACCTGAAACATTGATGAAATTACTATTTTACTTACTTTTTAGCATGACTCTCCGTGATTCCCTGGGAAAACTTCATATCACATGAAACAAAGTTATAATTTTATTTCCTCTTTGTGTTTACTCCTTCAATTTTATTTTCTTTTCTTATTACTATAGCTAGCATTTCTAGCATTTTCTCAAACGTTAGTGATGACAATAGATAGCTTTGCTTTATTGCTGGTATTACAGGAAAGAACTCTATTTTATGTACATTACTTAAAGTGATGGCTCTTGATTTTAAATAGATACTATTTATCATGTTAAAGAAAGGTCTATTCTTAGTAAAAAAAATAACAAGTTATTGCATATTGTCAAAACCTTTTTTTGGCATTTTTAATATAATTAAATGACAATCCCTTATATAATTAAATTTCATTAAAAGAAATAAAAAAGAATAGGAGAGAAAATTATCAACACACTAAAAAAAATCTTGCCATATGCAATGTTCCATATTCATGTACTACCATCTCTGCAAAAGAGCAGAGAGATACGTATTTCTCTTATTTGTAGAAAACTAGTTCCTCATAATTTTGCAACATTCAGTTTCTACTCTTTTGTGGTGGTTGTTTTTTTCTATTTATATTACTACAGTCATTTTGTTTTTTGTTCTCTCGGCTTTTTTCCATATCTTCTTGTATTCATCATGTTAAATGTTTCTTATAACAAAATAATGTCCCATTATATTCATATACCACAATATGTTTATCCATTCTCCAATCAATGGGCATCTATTTTGTTTCCAGTTCTTTTCTACAAAAAGCACTTCTATAATATAATATAATATAATATAATATAATATAATATAATAATATAATATAATACAATATAATATAATATAATATAATATAATAATGTTTCTATGATATAGAAACATTTCTATAATATTAATATAATAAAAATGGAATTTTGTGAATGAAATTCTTGAGGTAGTAGTGCACTTTATTTGAATAAATGAACGTTTGCTCTTTAGAATGGTTGTACAAATTCATAGCTCCACCAACAATATATGCCCTTCAAACTATCTACTGCCCCTCCAACATTGACTATTCAGCTCTTTTGTCATCTTTATCAGTTTTCTGGGTGTGACATGAAAGCTTAGGGTTTGATTTGATTTCCACATCTCTTATTATTAGTGATTTGTGGGATCCTTTCATATGACTATTAATAGTTTGTAATTTTTTCTTTTACAAACTATTTGTTTATAACCTTTGACTCTCAACTATTGGGGAATGGCTTTTGGTCATGTGTTTCTGTTTCTTGTCTATGTATATTGTTGTTAAACTCTAATCAGAGATATTTGATGCAAAGATATTTTTCGAAGTTACCTAATTTAATTCTTATCTTAGATGGGGTAATTTTGTTTGGACAAAAACCTTTTAATTGTGTATAATCAAAATTGTCCATTTTATTGTTTGTAATTTACTTTATTCCTTATTTGGTTAAGAATTTGTCCACTACAGATAGCTGAGAAAGGTATAATCTGCTTCACTTCTAATTTTTTAATCATATGATCTTTAACATTCAAGTCACATATCTATTTTGAATGTATTTTGGGAGATGTATAAGCTGTATAAGATCACTCAGTCATTTATTTAGGACCTACTGTATGCGAAGCACTAAGGATACAAAGAATGTTAAAAGACATGGGAGACATGCAAACCACCATGTAAAAACAAGTTATATGGATGATAAATTAGAAATAATCAATAGAAAGAAGGCACAAGAATTAATGAGTATTGGGAAAGGCTTCCTATGGAAGGTGAGACTTCATCTGGTACTTGAAAGAAGCCAGGAGATGGAGAAGAGGAGATAGAATATTCCAGGGATGGCAGACTGCCATACAAATGCCCAGAGGTGGGAGATGAAGTGTCTTGTTCAAGATGTTGGTATAAGGATGATTTCTTCCAAATTTCTTTCTAGTTTCCCCAGAGGTTCTTATTAAATAATGAATTCATTCTGTAATCTGAGGCTGTTATCTCTCTATCAGGAAATAGACAACATATTTCATTTTGAATCCTCTGTAACTGTTATTTATCATTTTGAGGTGAGTTCCTAAGTCTTTCTAAGTTGTTTGTCTGAAATGTTACTATTATAACACAAATTTTTCTCTTGGCTTTGTTCACTTCCCTCTTCATTCGTTCATATAAACCTTCTCATGTTTTTTTCTGAAACTATCTCCTTTATCACTTCTTAGAGAGTAATATGATTCCATTATATGCATGTACTGTAATTTGTCCAAATATTCTCTAATTGATGTTCCGCAGTTTCCATTTCTTTGCCATCAGAAAAAAAAAAAGAACTGTTATTAACATTTTTGTTTTTATGGGTCATTTTTTTTCTTTTCTTGATCTCTTCCAGATATAGGCCTAATAATGATATAATTGGGTTAAAGACTATGCATAGTTTAGTAGCCATGGGGCATAGTTCTAAATTGCTTTCCAAAATGGCTCTGCCCTCTTCTTTGTATTAAGTTGGCATAAATCTTTCTAAGGGTCGTTATTCATTTCAAAGAACCAGCTTTTAATTTTGTTTATGAGTTCTAGAGGGGTTTTTTGTTTCCAATTTATCTCTTTCTCCTTTAATCTTTGAAATTTCCCCTTTTATTTTTATTTTGAATTTGCCCCTGTTGGATTGTAAGGGTCATAAAAATAGGATATATTTTGTATATATCATTGTATCCATAGTGCATACAGTCTATTACCTTGGTAGTCACCTAATAAATACATGTTGACTATGTTGAATTTAATTGGTAAGCACATTTTAACTCCTCAATTCAATTAAATACCAAAAATATTTATTGACCACATACTGTGTTCAAGTACTTGTGATAAATATTAGGTAATAAAAAGATAAGTATGACATATTCCCTATCTTCATAAAGCTGATAGTCAGGAATAGGTGATAAGGGATAAGACAAGTCAAGTTAACTGTAGCAAGAAGCAGAACATTCTAAGTGTTATAGAAGTAACAAGTATTAATGGGATTTAGAGGAATGCTGGGTCACATTTTATTGGGAGTATTATAGAAGGTGTCATTTATGGAGGAGGTGACCTTTATGTAGGAGGTGGCACTTAAACTTTAATTTGAAAGATCTTTAGAGTTGGAAATAAACATTCAGGAAAAAAAGCGACACATAGAGAATATGATCAAATGCCTTGAAGGAGGGTACTGTAGAACATATTTGAGAAATTCAGTTCTATACCGGAACACAGAAGAGATATAGTCAATTAGCTGCAAATAGAGCTGGAAAGTAAGGCCCAGGCTCAGGTCTTCTTGAATGATTTATCCTGTAGGCAATGAAGACTTTTGATCAATAGAGTAATGTGGTGGGACAGAGATTAGCAAAAGATGATTTCAAGGTGATTGGAAGGATGTAGCATTAACACCAAGAGAATTCTAGGACTTCAGAGATGGAAGTATCCATCTCAGCCAAATGGAAGAGTGAATCAAGGATGTTCACTCCACCTACTGTTATTAAATATAGTTCTGGAAATGCTAGCAATATACATTAATATCAAGGAAAGAAATTAAAGGCTTAAAGACAGGTAAAAAAGAGATAAAACTATTCCTATTTAGTGATGATATGATGGTATACTTGGAAAATCCTGGATAATCAATAAAAATACTACTTGAGACAACTAATAAAAACCTTCAAAAAACAATACTATGTCTATATAATAATAAGAAAACTCAAGAAGCAAAAATAGGGAAATTCCATTCCAAGTAACCTATAAAATGCATAACATAACATAACCAATTGAAGCACATGCACAAACACACAAACTTGTATAGATTAAATTATAAAGTGCTTCTTAAAAAAATAAAGAACAATTTACATAACTGGAGTAATATTCAATGCTCATGGTAAGGTCATGCCAAAATAATAAAATGACAATACTGATAATTTGCATTTTAATGACATACCAATCAAATTATCAATAGGATACTTTTATAGAACTTAATAAAATAATAACAAAATTCTTTGAGAAATCAAAAGACTTAGAATATCAAGGAAAATGATGAAAAAAAATAAGGATGAAGAGGGAATACCCTTTCCAGATATCAAGCTATATTATAAATTGCAGTCATCAAATTGATCTGGTATTTTTTTTAATAGAGGTGTAGATAGATTAGTGGAACAGACTAGAAAAGGGAGAGTCAGAAAAAATGGAACTCAATAGCCAAGTATTTGATAATGTAGAAAACGCAAATTTCTTAGGGGGAAAAAAACTCTAAAAAACTTCTAAGAAAACTGAAAAGCAGTCTAGGCAGAACTTGGATTAAAATCAACACCTTAAACTATATTCCAACATATATTCTGAATGGATACATGATCTTACTATTAAAGATCATACTATAAAATATTTGGAATAGAAACAGATCATATACCTTTTATGGTTCTGGGTAGGAGATGTGTTCTTAACCAAACAAGAGATAGAAGCAATTTTACAAGATAAAAGTGAAAACTTTGGTTACATAAGACTAAAAACCTGCACCTAGCATAAGAAAGGAAGTGATTGAATGAGGAAAAAAATCTTTGTATCATATTTCTCTGATAATGTTTTGTTATCTAAGCTATATAAAAAAATAATAATGATAACAACAACAATAGCTATTCCATAATAGATAAATGGTCAAAAGATATAAACAGTTCTCCAAAGAAGAATTGCGAAGTAATCATAACCATCTGAAACAATGCTCCAGCTCTCTAATAAAGAGAAAGGCATTTCAAAACAACCCTGACATTTTACTTCCTATACTGCAAATTGTAAAAATGACAAAAGTAGCAATAATCAACATTGGATGGGTTGTGGCATGATAGACACACTCTGCATTGTTGGTGGAACAGTTGGTGAATTAGTACAACCATTTTGGAAAGCAATTTGGAATTATGCAAATAAAGTGACTAAGATTCCAATTATCTTTGAATCAGAAACTCCGTTACTGGGCTTGTATTCCAAGGAAACCATTAGTAAGAGATTTGTAGCAGCACATTTTATGCTAAAAAATTGGAAACAAAGTAGATACCCATTGACTGGGGGATGGGTAAATAAACTGTAGTACATGCGTGCAATGAAACAATATCATGATGTAAGAAATTAGAATGGTGATGAATATAGAGAAGCACAGAATGATTTACATAAGCTGATTCAGAGTGAAGTAAGTAGAGCCAAAGAAAACTATACACAATAATTACAAGGTAAATGTAAAGAACACACTAAAAAAATCAGTCCTCTCCAAGGATGTAGGTTTCTCCATTTCAGGTGGTGTGGTACATGCCAAAGCCTCTTTACAAAGGAAACACATATAACTACCCCAAGAATTCTGACTTGAGATATTATGATAATGATCCCTTAAGTGCTAAATGAAATATGATCCCCAAAGAAACATATTCCTTTGCCTTTATTGATTGGACCTTCCCAGATTTATGTATCTATACTATTCTGTGTAGATTCAGTGGTTAGTACATATCCAGAAAGCTTAAAGTATATTTCTTCTATAATTCAGGAATCCATGATTTCACCTTACCACTGCCGGCTTATGAACCCTCAGTGCCCCAAGAGAATGTATTCATTTGCAGTTAAAGTTTTTGTTTTGAACACTTAGGACAAAGGAATTAAAAAGTTCATAGAGAAAAAAGGAAATGTAGAGGTAGAAAAAAGAACAATTTTTTTTTTGCTTTTTTTTAAAGAGGAACAATTTTAAAAGCTAAAAAGGACAGAATAAAGAGGAAAACAGAGGATGCTGTGAGGGAAAGAATAGGACAAAATTAAGGGAAGTGAAGGAAATAAAAAGACTACATATTCCTAAGCACAACTTTTGGGGGTTCCTGCCTGTTCTGTGAATTCTAATTTAAAAAGAAAATGCTTCCCAATACATACATACACACACACATAGGTATATATACATATAGTGAGGGCAATGGGGGTTAAGTGACTTGTCGAGGGCCACGCAGCTAGCGAGTGTTACATGTCTGAGGCCGGATTTGAACTCAGGTCCTCCAGACTCCCAAGCCGGTGCTCTATCCACTGCACCACCTAACTGCCCCCCAATACTTATAAAAATAATTTTAGGTGTTCATTCAATCAGAATATACTTTTCATCCATTTCTTCCAAAAAATATAGCACCAAAAATATGACATTACATCATGAAATCTAACCTTTTCTAATTGTTCTAAGGTATGACCCATTTTTTGAAGGAGAATAAAGGGTAAATGGCAACTGGCTGAATCACAGAAATTTGAAAAGGTTAAGACAGAAATGGGACATTATTTAATTCTTTTCACATGAGACATTACAACCGATATATTTCATTCTGAGGAAAAAGGTTTTTGTGGCGAAAAAAGAATTACTTCGTGTTACAGTGTTTTGAACAACAATGTCAAATGACGAAATTCAAGGTAGACTTCCTGAATGTCACCACCAATGTGTTCTAATGTACTTTGAACAAACTGCTTTGCCACATTAGCATGATTGCCCAGAGGTTGACCACTTCCACTTGTAGTGCTATTTGCACAGTAGAAAAGAAAAAAACGGCCTTTGAAAAAAAAAAAGAACCAAAGTCAAAGAAAGGAACAATCTTTGAAACTTGCTAGAATTCACATGTAGCAGTTTGGAGTCAGAAGCCCCTTACTGCCTGTGTGGCCTTGGACAAGTCTCTTAACCTCTCTTTGAATCTTAACTTCTTCCTCTAAAATGAAGAGTTGGACTAGATAGCCTCTTAGGCCCCTTCTAGTTCTAGATCTTGGGATTGGCTTTCTTTTTCTAATTTTTTTTTTGGCTAGGCAATGGGGTTAAGTGACTTGCCCAGGGTCACACAGCTAGTAAGTGTTATGTGTCTGAGGCTGGATTTGAACTCAGGTCCTCCTGAATTCAGGGCCAGTGCTCTATCCACAGTGCCACCTAGCTGCCCCGGCTTTCTTTTTCTAAGAAGTAGGTGATCTGATATTGTGATTTGGAAACTGAAAACCTCACAAATGAGCTTTGGTCACTGCTCTAAAAAGTCACCAGGTAGCTGCCGATTGAAATTGTAAAGAGCACAAAGGGAGTACTGGAAATGGGGTCGGGGATGAACGTATGCCAAAATGAGGACATTTTGAGACTGAGGAAAAATAATGGCCATAGAATTCCGCTAGAGAACTATTGCTATAAAAATGACTCTTGTTTTCTTTTCTGTAAGGTTTTGTAAATGATTTTAAGTCTTAACCTGATGTTGCCTTTGACTGCCTTACCATAGAATCACATAGAAATTCAGAGTTGGCTAGTCCAGTCTACACCTCCTTAGCACACACTCAACAATTCATGGAGCCATTGCTTAAAGACCTTCAGTGTTAGGAGGCAGCCCATTCAGGTGGCTCTAATTGTCAAGAAGTTTTTTTCTGTGACATAAAACCTAAATCTGCCACTTTGTAACTTCCAGTCATTGCCCCTAAGTTTGCTTTCTGGGGCCAAACAGAAAGAAAAGAAAAGTTTAAAATCCCTCTCCCACATGGCAGTGTTTTAAGTACTTGAATCCAGTTACGATGGCCCCCTTGAGATTTTTCTTCTTCAAACTAAACATCCCTCCTTCCTTCAGCCAGGCTTCATACAGCATGAACTGGGGTCCTTGTTATTCTCCTCTAGATGCTTTTCAGCTTATTCACGTAATTCTTTAATAGTGGTGTCCAGAACGCTAGATGTCTGATCTGACTAGAGCACAGTAAAGTGTTGCCCTTTTTTTTTAACCAGGCATGTGATTTCATCAGTTTAGGAAGTTCCCACAGAGGAATTTCTGCAGTCTATGCAAATTAGTACCTTATCCACAATTTATAGTCTTAGAAGCTTGCCCAGGGCACTGATAAATTAATTGACTTGCCCAGGGATGTATAGTCAGTGTGTATCAGAAGCAAGATTAGGTTTTCCTGACTCCAAGGCCTACCTTCAAGCAGCTATTACTCCCACTTACATTTGGATTATTCTTGGAAGCTGTGTCTCTCAAAGGAGTCTAAGCTAGCATTAACTTATTAAACACTATAATACAATTCTGATTTACACTGCGCTTGAAGGCCATGAAAATTCCTGGATCTTTTTCAGACACACTTCTGTCTAACCATATTTCTCACATCAATGCTTGTGAAATTGATTTTATTTCTGTTCTGTTGACAACTTTAGCTTGCATTAGTAGAAATATGTAAGGTACAGAATACATTAGATGATAGTCCTGGTGTAATCTTCCTTGGTCAGATCTCATCTCCCAATTTCCCACTCCAAAATTCTATATTTTATTAAGTAGAATTTCCACTTGTCTAGGAAAAAGAAAGCTGGGCAATAAAGGGAGGGCATAAGGGAAGAACATGCTGATTAAGTGACTATGGTAGAAATAAGTAATTCTATACTGGTTATGCAAACTTTTGACACTTAGATTTCTCAGGTAAGGAATGTAAGAAAGGGAACTCCTTCACCGATTGACATTTGCATCCGGTGTCTTTGAAATGTTAGACCAAATCATTCAATCAATCAATATGCATTTATTAAGCATCTACATGCTAAGCATTGCACTCAAAACAAAACCACTCCTACCTTCAAGAAGCTTGTATTCTACTGGAGAGACAAAAGGTCTAAACAAAAAGTAGGCACATAACAAGATACATACTGAGTTGACAGAAGATCTTGTTGGAGGAGTGACTGTGTGATTAGAGGGGAAGGGATGCAGAAGAAAGATGCTAAGATTCAGCAACTGGCGAAACTGTATATTTGGTGTGAATGAGAGTTGAAGATGACATTGAGGTTGCAAATTTAGGGGCCTAGGATGATAATGGAGTCCCTGACTGTAATCAGGAAGAGGGGAAGGTTTTGGTGGAAAGAGAATATGTTCTGTTTTGGACATGTTAATTTTTGAGATGTCTGCAGGACAGTTCAGTATGTCTGATAATTGGGGGTGTGACTGGTGCTCAGAAGAGAAACAAGGCTAGATAAATAGATCAGGGTATCACATTCATTGACATAATTGAAACCATGGGAGTTCAATTAAGAATTTAAAATAAATTTTTTTTGAAACAAATTTTACCTGTGGCAATCTGGGCTTCATTAATTAATTTCCCCAATGCCTAATTAAATTGCATTATTTGATTCTTGAGAACTCCATTAAGGTAGGTTAAACTACAAAATCTGCTCTAAACACAATATAACTGCCTAGGGATAGTGGTGAGGACTAGACTTGTGATTGCATCAACATGAGGAATCCCAATTGGCACCTCTGTGAATTATGGTCTTAGAGAGTCGCCTGCGGAACTGAGAGGTTACTTGCTCAGGTTCATGCAACCAATATGTATCAAAGGCAGAACCTGAACTCAGATCCTTCTGTCTTCAGGGTTGGTTATCTCTATATCCACTATGACATGGGATCTGTGAACTTAATTTTTTGATAATTATATTTAATATAATTAGTTTCCTTTGGATTCCTATATGTTTTGTGCATTTAGAAACATTTAATACTAAATAATAATAGTATTTTTGTACTTAAGTATATTGTACTCCAAAAAAGAAAGTCTGTGCTTTTGTACACCTCTCAAAATGCAAAATAGAACATTTGTATAAGGGTTTGATTATAAGGATTCCCCTGAACAATTTGATGAGCTTATAGGGTTATGAGTCTGTGCCTGGGACTAAAAACATCTTGAGAAGGAATCCATATGCTTCACCAGTCTGCTAAAGGGATCTATAACTACTTCCTCCCAAAAAGTGTAAGAACACCTGCTCTGATTTAACTGCATATAAGCAATAAAAAAGTTAATTTCCTCAACTTCCATGATATAGGCTGTATAGTCCAATGTGATATAGAATAGATCGTTGGAAGAGATTGATGTTTACCTTAATTGTCTGGGTATTTCACTGTTGTTATTAGAGACATGTACTGTCTGTAAATAATTGAAATATCTGAGTGAAATATGAAGGCAACAGTATACCAGTCACTTTTTTTTTCTTTTTTTTGGTAAGAGGGGTAGGGTGAACTATAATTTCTTTGGTGTGGTTAATTTCATAAATTCAGCTCAGAAATTTTTCCATTTACTTTTCCATAATTATCTTTCTATCAGCTTTGCAGAAATTATTTCAAACCTTTTCTCACCTCAAATCTCCCACACCACCATCTCCCACCCATTCAGCAATGAACTTGGGTGAGCAGTTGTCTCTGTTATAATGGGGATTCTTTTTCATGTATGTGTTGGGCTAAATAATAACTAAGGTAATTTCCAATTTTCAAATTCTGCAAATTTACCACATATTTTCTGAGAAAATAAAAGCCCTTTGTCCTGAGTTCCCTCTTTAATATTCATCTGAAAAATCCCTTGACGGTTCCCCATTCTCTCTTTTACTTTAGTCTCTGATCAAGAAGTGGTCCATTTCCTTAATAGACCCCTCTACTTGTAACTTTGATTCTTTCCCCTCCTATCTCCTCTGTCAATATACCCTAAGGCTCATGAATGACTGAAAGAAAGAAATGACTTTTATTAATTACTTTCTATGTGTTGGGCAATGTGTTAAGAGCTGGAGATACAAATATAAAACATGAAGACAGTTCTCACCATCAAAGAGCATATATTCTAATACATATAAGGGAGTAGTGGCTAGGGATGGGTATTTTCATTTGAAAATCACAGAGATGGTGAATGGAATCATAGGTTGACTTTCCTTTCCAGCAATGGCAGTATCTATTTGATTGTTTGCTTCAAAAGCAAAGAATGAAAAGTTGAGGGTAAAGATGTGAGGAAGTAATACATTTCCCCTCCATCGCAAGAAGCACAACATGCTGAATCTGGGGTTTAATAGTATGGTGAACTCATCAATTAGAAGAGCAATATCCCAGGTTAAGAGCCCAAGGACCAGGTTGGAAGTGGAGGGTGGAGTGGGACAGCCGCATGATAGGAATGTGGCCAGAATGCATCCTCCACTCTCTCTAATATTCAGTTTTTCTTACCTACTGGCTCCTTCCCTATGCCTATAAACATGTCCACCTTCTCCCCTGTCCTTAAAAAACAAGCAAACAAATAAGAAAAACCTTATTCAACCTCATCATTCCCTCAAGCTATTGTTTTCTACCTCTCCTTCCTTTCACAATCAAATTCTTAGTGGGGAAAAAAGCTTTCAACACACTAGTTGCTTCCATTTCCTCTCCTCTCACTCACTCCTTAACTCTTTGCAGTCTGGTGTAGAGCCTCATTGATGGAATGAAACTGCTCTCCAAAGTTACCAGTGATTGTCAAACTCAAAGACTTTTCTTAGACCTCAACCTTCTGGACTTCTCTGAAGCATATTTTCCTGCTCTCTAAGTTTGCATGATGCTTTTCTCTTGGTTCTTCTATATGTTTGGTCACTTCACCAACTCTTTGCTGGATCATCATTCATATCCTGCTCAAGGATTTGTATTGTATCCTCTCTTCTATCTCTATGCTTTTTCTCTGGTGGATTCCATCTGCTCCTAAGGGTTTCATTATCCTAGACTTTCAGACCTTGATGGTCCTCTCTCTCTACTGAGAACCAATGTGACATCAGCAAACCTCATTTTTGAAATTTCTAATTCACTGAACCCCAAGATTACATTATCTTTTAAAGTACAATTGACACATTGAGTTCATAGCTTACTAAAACCCTCAGATCAATTTTTTTTGGACAAACTACTATCCAACAATGTTTTACAAATGTTATATTTTGGACATTTATCTTATGTTGCTGCTCTTGGGAATTTTAGGTTGAATAATTAGGAGAATGCAAGATCCAGAATACAGTAGGTGTGTCCTGTCAGCATATCTAAACCAATATGTCTATATTAGAGACCTTTTAACACATTGTTAGAGACCTTTTACTTCTTTATTTCTATCAAGAACATCACCATCCTTCTTGCTACCCAGGTTCACAGTCTCAGCATCATTCTCTACTCTTTACTCTCACTTACCATATCCATCCAATTGCCAAATTCAGTCAATTCTCTCTCCACAACATCTCTTGTGTCTGTCCTCTTCTCTCCACACAAGAACCTGTTATATTAATTCAGATCCCAATCATGGGAATAGACTCTTCCTGGTTTTCCTTGGCTTCTCTCTTTATTCTCTCCACACTCTGTTTCTATACGTCACATAGTCACCATGGGGATTTTCCTAAAGCACAGGTTGTCTCTCTGTTCAGAAAGTTCTAGAATTTTCTTATTGTGTCTAAGATAAAATAAAAATATAACTTCTCTGTTTGACATTTAAAATGTTTCACAATCTGGCTCCAGCCTATGTTTCTGTACTACTTGTGAATTACCACCCTTTCCATGCTCTACACAGTCTAGACAAACTGACCTAGCTGCTGACCCTGACATGAAACCCCATCCTCCATCTCCATGTTTGTGCTTCCAAGCCTTACCTTCTTAGGATTCCAAACTTCTTTAAAAGCTCAGTTCAAGTACAACCTCCTCATGTGACCTTTCTTAATCCCCAAATGCTAGTGCCTCCCAGATTCCTAGAACAAGGTGGGGAAACTGCAGCCTCCAGGCCACATGTGGCTTTCTAGGACCTTGAGTGTGTCATTTTGACCGAGTCCAAGTTTTACAGAACAAATCCCCTTACTTTTCATATATTTTGTACCTACATATACGTGTACCTATGTAATATGTATGTATATGCATACACGTTTAATCATACACACAAAACACACATAATTTTCCCAAATAGAATATAATCTTCTTGATGGCTGGGATTGTTTCACTTTTGTCTTTGTATTCTAAATGTGAATCCCAGTGCCTAGCACATAATTGGCATCTAATAAAGGTCTATTGACCAATTATAACAGAATCTTAAGAGTTGCTTGGTGGTACTGAGTAGTCAAGTGAGTTGCTCATGATCCAACAGCTGGTGTGTGTTAGAGACAGGATTTGAACTCTGTTCTACTTAACTCTAAGACTGGCTCTCTACCACTACCCCATGGAGTCTTTCAATTTTTTATGTCATGCAAATGCAATATTAGATGCTTAACTATATTTCTACTTTTTATCAGGGTATTTTGACTTGGTATCAAAACAGCTTTGTATTTAGAACCAGACAGAATAAACTAGTTTTGGTGAATATTACACAATCAGTTATTACTAGAATAGTTATATTTTCCTTCTTTTTGTTCAAAAGATATCCCAAATATTCCAATAAGGATTAGAATCTAATCACTCAACAATTTTGTCATATGGGACTTGGTCTATAAGAAGTTCAACACAGCTGAACAATAGTGGAAGGAACATTTATAAGGAACATAAATTCTACATGATGGCATAATCTGTAGCAATTTAAGCTGTCATGAAAGAGGCGACAGGATTGAAAAAAAAAAGTCTGTTTTTGTACTGTAAGTTCCTCACTCTACCTAGACTGGCTGGTCCTTGTTGTTACTGTGTGTCTACACCAGGCAACCATTCAGCCTGCCATAAATGGAAACTTTCAGCTTCCTTGTGAATTCATTTAGAATTAACAGTAGTTAAGATGGGCACAGCCCCAAGTTGCTGAGTTATACTGGCCAGATCAAATCTGAGCTTTTGGATTGAAATCCATGTGGCTATAACAAAAAACAAAACCAAAAAACAACCAAAAAACCAAAACAGCCAACTAGATCCCACTGGAAAAAAAAATCCCTTTGCTATTATATTTCCTACCATCGGTACAACTGGATCACTTTGCTTTCTTCATGGTGGGGAACAGAATGTGTTCCGAAGATCAATGGAACTCAGAGATGGAGCTCAGGGTGATTTACCCTGCAAATCTGAGCTTCAGCATAAATGAAAAAAAGATGGTTGTTCAATAATAGAGTATCTGAAACATTATTGGAAAATGCCTGGAGTTGCATATGGAGTATTGTATGTAATGAACTGCAAGAAGGCCAGTGTCATTAGATTTCAGAGTGTATCAGGGACAGAGGATTAAGATTTAGAAAGATCGGAAGGCTAGAAGAGGGGGGACTAGGAAGACACTGTGGTCAGTACTAAGTAGGAGACAGAAATAAATATGGTTCCTACCCTCAAGGAGTTCATTATCTTTTAGAAATTATCCCTTAATGGCTCCTAAAACATCCCTTAATATGCCTGAATTCTGGTGAAATGTGAACTCATTGAGGGAAGGGACTGTTTTTATTTTTTGCCTTTGTATCTTAGGACTTAACATGATTCTGGCACGTTATAGGTGTTTAAAAAGTCTTGTTGAATAGCAGCAAACTGAGGTGTTTGTATATGGATATACCTAGTAGCTAAACCTGGCTCCTATGAGGAATAAATCTTTACCTGATGGGCAGAGTTTTATTCAGGCTCGTGGCCGGCGAAACCCACACAAGAATAAAAGACTCAGTTTATTTTGCTCCCTTTCTGTCTATCATCTCTCAAGTCTCTGGGAAGTGGAGGCTCCATCTTTTTGTTCTGGATTAAGTTGAGGTATGTAACTCTTGGTAAATTTATGTTTGTTTTACTTTCTGTAAACTTGATGCCCATCCTTCCAAATCAAGAGCCAGAGAAGCTGTGTTAATTGTGCCTGTGAACTTGATGCAGGTACAGCTTTGGATATCTCTGAATCTGTGCTGACTCCTCTTCTGTATAAGCTATTTTGATGGATTTGCACATTCTTCTTTGAGCTACTTTCTTTAAAATAATAATTTAACTATGTGTGTCTATTTTATAAACATATGCCCCCAACCCCCATCATGGTTGTTCAAGAAGATCTTATTGGGGTAGGAGGCCCACTATAAATTGTTTTTTATCACTATTGTTGAGATTTTGGGTGATAGGAACAGGGATTTGGTACACAGTTTCATTTACGAATTGGTGTGGTACCCATGGCAGAACACAGAATAGCCTTTGTAGTATAGCCTCGATCTGAAACAATGAAATGTTTCACAGAGTGAAACCTAGGTCCCACATTAAAGAACTTGTAGTTGCGGCCATCAGCATTAGTCCTTTTTTTTTCTTTGTCATCATGGAAGAAAATTAAAAATTGTAGTTGTATTCATCCAACTGACCTTCCTGCTGCCTTGGGAAGTCAAACACATTAATCACTTCTAAGTAGCCACTGGAATGAAGACAACAGAAAAATCCATTCCTGTAACACAACATAACAAACATTTGGAGTATTATTAGCTCATTTAATTTCTTTGAGAGTGAACTTGCTATAATGTGGGGGTTTTTGACAACTAATTCATCAAATATTGTTATAACACATTTGAAAATGGGACTCTTCTTTGCTGCTGAACTTCTCTGTAATAGCCACATAGAAAATGTCTTGGAATAAGAAATTGAAATTTGCTTTCTCATGAGCTAGCTATATAGCATTACTTCAATTTTATACTGTCATAGATGAGGCTTAAACAGGTTTTCATTGTCCATTTACCTTTTAAAGTAAAATAAAAAATATATATGTTTCAAAGTCAGTCTTTGTTGCTGTTGTTTGTTGTTCATTCATGTCCAATTCTTCATGATCCCATTTGAGGTTTTCTTGGTAAAGATACTGAAGTGCTTTGCCATTTTCTTTTCTAGCTTATTTTACAGATAAAGAAACTGAGGCAAACAAGGTTAAGTGACATGCCCAGGGTTACACAATTAGCAAGTGTCTGAGGCCAAATTTGAACTCAAGTCCTTGTGACTCTAGGCCTGGTGTCCTATCCATTGTGCCACATCACTGCCAATTTTGCCTTAATGCAGTTTTTCCAGTTATAAACTCCAGGGTAGTCTACAGGATGACAAGTGTTTGATGGTGCCTGATGCACGGGGAAAATGAATGTTCTGCTATCACTCTTGTGTATTTCAAATAATCATCCATCCATGTCAAGAGTCACAATAACCTCTTGGCAACAATCAAGGTGTGGAAATTCTGGTTTTATGTATTTTGATAGGAGGTTGGAAGAAGCTGACAATCCCAGATGAATATTTGGCCATTCTCAAATCATTTTTAGTGTTTTGTGCTTCTAACATTCAATTGCTGGCATTTAATGATCATAACTAAGAAATGAATGATTTTATAGGACAATTTGATTGAATTCTTACATTAAAAACAATTCACTTATAATCTGGGTGTTGTTCACCAGTGCTGCAATGTTGATTTGCCAGGAAACTTTCATTTACCACCATCCATGGTGTTAAAATGAACAACATAAGTATCATTTCATCATTAACATTTGTTTATCTACAAAAAGAAAGAACAGAGCAAATGTTTAGAACCAAATTAATTTCACTATCTCCAGGACTGTAGGGAAGTAGCAATTTTTTTATCCTTGAGAGATGAGTGAAAAATGTAAGGATGATTTAAGGCCATATCTGAACAAGCTCTGTCTATCATGCTATTTGGAAAAATACATCTAAGTGGGTAGACTCTCGGCAAAGACATAATAATATTCGTCCCAAATCAATTGCTCTAAGCCATCATTATGATATCTATGGTGGAGACAAGACAATTGCCTTAAAATTTACCAGAACAGAAAAGGCCATTCTGTCCTCTACAATCCCTCTGTTAGTAACTGAAAAAGCTCTTGGGTTTGAATTACACTGCTGCTGATTGCATAACTCATATACCTAGAGAGTTTAAAAACAAACCAAACAAATAGTTAGCACAAACTTCTGCCTTTGGCCATCCTTTATAGTAGTACAATGAGATTTTCATTGCAGATGACAAAATATTAAGGTTTGCTATAATATAGTATGGTGGCCCAAGTTTTAATGTGACTTTGTACTATTCAAGAATGGGAGGAAAATTATTATTGTATCATCTTTATTTGGTAAAGAATATGGCTTCAAGTGGGCAATTTAATTTCAGTGTCTAAAAGGTGTTCATGTTATCTATTGCTAACTTCTTGATTTGGTTCAATTGACAATTTCTCCCCAAGTTTTCTAATAAGTTCTGCTAGATCTTCTGTGTTCTGGGATTTTTCCTCAAGAAGTTCGTAGCGGAGACTTGAGATGTCCTGTTTTATTTCCTTCAGTTCACCTATAATAAATAACATTATGAGGATTTTAAGTCTGCTTATACAAATAATATAGACAATCAATTTCTTTAGACATAAAACCCAAGGACTGTGTTAAACCATGCAAGTGTATGTGATTTACACTGAAGGACTATTCTGATTCCTTGTCATAGTGTGCAGGTGATTCTGCTTTCAGAAAGGCTGAGTTGTCGTTGTTGAATCAGTTTACTCATGTCCAACTCTTCATGACCCCATTTGGAGATTTCTTGGCAAAGGTACTAAAGCAGTTCACCATTTCCTTCTCCAGCTCATTTTACAGATGAGGAACTGAGGCAAACAAGGTTAAGTGACTTGCCCAAAGTCACACATTTGGAAGGGTCTGAGGCTAGATTAAACTTAGGTCCTCCTGACTCCTGGGCTGGCACTCTATCTACTGTGCCACCTTGCTAACTCTAAAAAGGCAATGAGAGTAGAGCACAAATCCGGGGAGCTTCAATCAAAGTGGAAAAAACTTTGATTATGGATGATCTAAATGCCATCCAAGAATCAACATAGCTGAGTTCAGAGAGAATTATCATGAGATTGAAAGATGCCAATTTTTCCAGCTATAAAGCTAATCTTACAAGGTCCATCCAAGTTAGAGAGAGGGCTCAATCTCTGCCTTTAGAGGGCACACTAACATTGATGAAATCACAAATCCTTAAAGAACTAACATATATATATATATATATATATATATATATATATATATATATATATATATATATAAATTGCTATAGAAAACACCAGGCATCTTGAATAATTAAATAAGTGGATATAAGTGGATGTTCCCGGTAACTAGTGATTGAAGGAGATATAGGTAAAAATCCTCTCCAAAAATAAAAAATAAATAAAAATCCTCTCCGATACAAACTAAAAGAGGAAGAATATGTGGTCACTCAGGGATTATTATGATTATTACCAGTAATAACCATAATAATACCAATGCTACTATAAATAATAATAGCTAGCAGTTGCACAATACCTACTAAGTGCCAGGCACTGTGCTAAGCACTTTGAAAATATTATTTCATTTCATCCTTACAAAAACCCTGGAAAGTAGTTGCTATTATTGTCTCTAATTTACAAGTTAGGAAACTAAGACAAGCCAAGGTGAAGTGATTTGCCCAAGGTTGACACAACTAGTAAGTATCTGAGTCAGGGTTTGAAATCCAGTTTTCTTGTCTCTAGGCTTCCCAACCACCACCACCCCACCCCTTTATTCTAAAACCTCCCATTTTTTCTGTTTTGCTCCAAAGCATATATTTGGTCAACTGGATCACGTTTATCCTCTCCCCTTAACGTATTACCCAATCTAAGCCCACTTCTCCAAACCCTGTTTGCTGACAACCTTGTCCCTGACCTTACCGCTGCTAGCTCTGAGAAAGTAGCTCAGTACTGTATTGAACTCACCTTCATTGACTTCATCACTCTCCTTATCTATCTGCGCTTTCAGTACGTATCTTTTGATGAGCCGCTTCATTATTTTCTAGGTAAAGAAAAGAAGAGCTCATATCATTAACTTTCCCCATGATTTTATAAGTAAATTTCAATTGTCATCATTTGTAAATTGACTCTTACACTTTTTGGTATTCACTTCCTATTGAAATTTATAGAGGATTGACAGAATCAGAACTAGCATGAGATGAATGGGGCTTTGGCCCAAGGTGCTGACATTCAAGGTGGAGGTAGGGGGAATATGCTTCCTCCCCAGGAGGGCATCTTCCCCCCTACAGTAGCAATACAGCCTTTCCTGGGCTGTCATCATCTACGATCCTATTGGTTTGGCATTCATCTTTTGGGACCCTGCTTCTTGTCCCTCTCCAACTTCAGCAGTAACGAGAGCTACACTCTTTGAGGGATTAGCTGCCTCCTCTTTTGATATTACTGTACCCGTATGCTCCCTATCTTCTGTGTTTCTACTGCTACTGCCACAAAGCTCCCTATCCCTACCACCAGCACAAATATCCCTAATTATGGCTCTGAGGATTTAGCAAGCAATTCAGAGCCTCCAAGAATGTTTTTTTTTTCTTTTCAAAAAGATTCTGGCTTACCTAGAAATTTATGTAAAAGTTAATTTATGTAAAAGTTAATCCTTAATTTAACACCATTTCAGTAAATGTATAGCCCACTCAGTGAAGGCTATATTTGTTCTATTGAAACAGAATGTATGAATTCAATTAGTAGGTAATATGTGTGGATTTTTTTAACTGAGTTGTGAGGCCATTTTGGGTTTTTTTTTTTATTTAAACACTCAATATTTATTCCAATGTGGCCTACATTGGTCTCCATCTAACTACAATAATAATGAAAATAGTTGACATTCATATAGTGCTTTGAGTTGGAAAATGTTTTACTTGTGTCTCATTTGAGCCTCACCACAACTTTATGAGAGAGTTGATAGTATTGCACATTTTACAAATGGGGAAACTGTGACTTGAAAACTTTAAGTGACTTTCCCACTCAGTGATCAACTGAGGTCGCACTTGATTCTAGATATTCCTGACTCCAACCCCAATGTCGTGTCCACAGTGATGAGCACAGCCCATTCCAGTACCAACTGCCTGCAGTAACTGATGAAATCCTTTTCATGATGGTGACAATAAGCAGGAAGTACACGTGATGGTCAGTTGAGGCATCTGGACTGTCATTTAAATATCTCCTACTCTGGAACTAGAGCACTGTCTTTCTGTGTTTCCCATGTAACCATGAAACAAAATATAAACAGTAACAATGGTCACCTTCCTTCTTTCAGAGCCACTGGCCAGCAAACACTCATGTTTACCTGGTATTGTCTGGGAGGGTTATTGAGACTGTTTAGATGCAGATCTTCTGAGCTCCTTATGCTTGATTGCTTGCTGTGACCAAGCTGTAATCAGAAAGTTGGAAAGAATTATGAGAGCTTTATCTTAAACTTCTAATTCTAAATAATGCTCTGTGGCATAGACGTGATTACATTGATTTAATTAGGAGCAAGAAATGATTCATCAGCATATAGTAGCTAAAGAAGTACCATGCATTCAACAAGATGTCAGAAATTATTTCAACCATAACAAATAGACTGAATGCTGGACCAACCCTGAACTGACCAAGTCACATGAGAATCATGAGACACAAGAAAGTCTCCAAAGAGTCTCGATGGTTCTCTTGTACTGCTGGCTTTGCCAACTGACCTTGCCCCAGGTCGGACCTTTGGTCAATAGAAGCAGAAGAGCTGTGGGTAAGTATCTTGACAAGATCAGGGAAAAGCATTAGAACCTGGAAGAAGCACTAGTAAGTTCCTGATGACCTGGTAGTGATCATAACTCAGAGTATGTTAGAGTTGCAAGGGACCAGTGTGCCAGAATCCTGCTAAAGGCATTCTCAACAAATGGTTATCCAGTCTCTGCTTGATCACCACCAGCAATGGGGAGCTCACTGCCTCTGAGGACACTTTACTCCATTGTGGGTAACTATAATGATTAGAAAGTTATTCCTTAAATTGATTCAGTTATTGTTCAGTCATTCAGTCCTGTCCAACTCTCTGTGAGTCTATGGACCATAGCATACCAATACTGCTCATGGAGTTTTCTTGGCAAAGATACTGGAGTGGTTTGTCATTAGATTAAGGCAAATAGAGGGTAAGTGACTTACGCAGGGTCACACAGCTAGTAAGTGCCTGAGGCCAGATTTGAATTCAGGTCTTCTTTATTCCAGTCCCAGTACTCTATCTGCTAGCCACTTAGTTTCCCCAATTGATTAAGTACTTAACTTCTATTCATTGGTCCCATTTCTGTTTTCTGGTACCAAGCAGATTGTATATAATCTCCCTTCCATACAACAACCCATCAAATATTTGAAAATTTCTATAGTGCATTCCACATGCTACACCAAGTGTTCTTTTTGCTGCTGTTGTACAGTCATTTTCCAGTCATGTATGACTCTTCATGACCCCATTTAGGGTTTTCTTGGCAAAGATATTGGAGAGGTTTGCCATTTTGTTTTCTCCAGCTCATTTCACAGATGAGGAAACTGAGGCAAACAGGGTTAAGTGACTTACCCAGTGTCACAGAGCTAGTGTCTGAGGCCAGACTTGAACTAAAGAAAAGGATACTTCCTGACTCTAGGCCTGGCACTCTATCCATGCTATCCACTCTATCCTCATATTCCTCATATTTTCTCAGGTTAAACATCCCTAGATCCTTCAATTATTCTTCATGGAACATTATTTCAGGTCCCTTCACCACCATGATCACTTTCAGATGGACACACTCCAGCTTGCCAATTACCTCCTAAAAATGTGCCACTTCCTTCACTGGGAACTATGCGGTTGAAGGTCATATTGGCATTCTTGGCTACAACATCTTATAGTGATCTTGTAATCCACTAACCCCCTCGAGAAACTCAACCTTCAAAAACAATGAAATATGCTGATTTCCACTGAATATTCTGAGCAAATGTGGCCTATGCCAATGGAAAATTTCATAAGAATAAAAATATAAAGCATTGTATGTATAGATGCTACAAACTGAAGAAAAATCAAAGTGAATCTTTTGGTATTGAGTTTTTATGCAGAGTAAGCATTAATTAAGGAATCTAAATTTAAACACTCATCTATGATACTATTTAACAATATATTCATAACATTTGTATTACATAGGCATATGGAACATAGTGAACATTGGTTGATATAAAAGATATTTCTACATAATCACACAAAATAGCAACATGCTACATGATAGGAGTATGCTTTATAAACTTTGTTAACTGAGATATTAAACAGATAGAAGTATTCAAGGGGAAAATAAATAGTAGTGGTTGAATAAAATTGAATCAACTTTAAATTTATAATATCTTAGAAAAAAGTCTTAGCAGGATAGCTAATTAGAAAATACAATTGTCTTGAAGAAGAAATGATTCTCAAAGGTTGGCAAAAGAAAAGGAATTTGGGGTCCTCCTCAAAAGACAGACATAACTGAGAAATAGAAACTTGGCTAAATTAAGCTGCTCTGAGTAATGCCTGATGAAATTTGTCAACAGCTTTCCCCGTGTGATTTCTATTTGTTGGTTCCCTTATCACTGCCTATAAACACACTAAAGTCTCCCAGATCCTTAAAAAAACCCTCAGTAGATCCCACTATCCCAGCTAGCTATTGTCCTGTTGCTCTTCTCCCCATCTCTCCTAATCTCTTTGAGAGAGCTATCTTTTCTCTTCTCTCACTCACTACAATGCTCTGCAGTCTGTCTTATGACCTAATAATTCATCCAAACTTGCTCTCTCCAAAGTTATTAATGATCAATTACCAAATGTAATAGCCTTTATTTCAATTTTTTTCATCCTTCTTTCATCCTAGAGATTTTGATTTTATCAATCATCATGTCCTTCTGGATATTGCTCTCCTATCTAGATTTTTGTAACACCAGTCTCTCCTGGTTCTTCTCCTGTCTGACCACTCCTTCTCAGTCTCTTGTTGGACATTCATTCATGTCACCCCACTTGTAGATGTTCCCTAAGTCTCTGACCTGATCCCTTTTCTCTTCTCCCTCTATAATATCTCTCTCAGTGATTTCATCAGCAACTATGGGCTCAATTACCATCTTCATGTAAATGATTACCAGATGTATATATCTAGGCCTAATATTTCTCTTGAAGCATAGTCATGCATCACTAGTTGCCTTTTGTACATCTCAAATAAGCTATCTTATTGGCATAGGTAAATTCAATAATTCTAAAACATAACTCATTATCTCCCCCCCAAAAAAAAAGCCCCTCTCTTTTGTGTATTTTGCCCTTCTCTTTTGTTATTAAATATCCCTTTTTTACTGATGACTGTATGTCAGATGTATTTTGGTGTTCAAAAGAACATACTGAATGGGACCTCAAGTTTGAGGTTTTGAATAGATGTTGACCCCAAGTGTCAAAAAAAGTTTCCAAGGGACCATGGAAAGGGTTTATTAACACATTAACAACGTGAAGGCAATAGTGATAAGGACTAAAATTCATTAGACTAGGAATTAAGAACTTGGGTCCTTTTTTCTGGCTCTGCCACTAACCATTTGAATTTGTGATCATGGACAAATCACTCATTTTTTCTGGGCTTAATTCCTTCCTGAGGGCTTAATGGTCATTAAGATCTCCAAGTTCAAATTCCTTAGCTCTAACTTCAGTATATACAAGATCTAAAATAAATATATACAAATTTAGGCTATAATAGACACCTCCTCTTGAAAACAATCTTAGACTCGGGAAGATCTGTGGCACCTGCACATAATACCTCCTATAAGCAGCATGAAATTAGCCCTGGGCTTAAAATTACAGCTCTTATCCTTGGTGTATGTCTATTACCAAATCAAATAATCTCTCTAAGCTTCAATTTGTTCATTTGCAAAATGGGGATACTTGCATTATTTATGTCACCTTTTAGGAATGGGTCTAGTTGCTGAAGAGCATATTTAAGCTTGATAAAGGAAACATTTCCTAACAATTTGAGCTGTCCAAAAGAGAAATGGGCTGCCATGAGAGACAGTAGGTTTCCCCTCATTAGAGATTTCCAAGAAAAAGTTGAATGTATTAATGAAGAAATACTTGTTTAAGTGTAAGCTGAATTAGATGGCTTCTGAGGTCTCTTCCAAGTCTGATATTCTGTGATTTTACCCATTAATTCTATGTTTGCCCTCTGTAGCTATTAAGACAAGGACTTCTTAGCATTTTGAGAGGTCACAGTCACCTTTGACAGTCTGCTGATACCTATGGACCCCTTCTCAGAATGTCTTTAAATATATAAAATTAAATATATACAATTGTAAAGGAAAGCAATTATACTGAACTAGTCTTCAAAATGTAAAAAAAAAAAAACCCGACAAACTTCACCGACCACAGATGTAAGAATCTCTGATGTGATCCATGTACCATGAGAGCCTTTCTGATACTTGAAAATAATGACCATGTTTCATTTAGGTCTACTTTTCTCCAGGCTAGCCTCAATTAATTCAAGTGAATCTCATATAACATATTTTTTAGGACTTTCACTTTCCTGTTTGTTGTCCTTAAGATGTCCTGCCATTATCCCTTTAAAAACATCTTACCTCGAACTAACTCAATAATTGATTTAAAAAGAGACAAATTATAAAGATCAATTTAGGTGGCTCATACTGTTGTAGATTTGAAATTACTACTTCTGTACATACAGTATAAAAAGTGCAAGTTTGATAAATGTTCTAAGCCTAGGGGAAAAAAGTAAAATTTATCCAATGGCTGCATAAAAACATCATAGCCACCTGGGGGCAGAAAATTCAAAGATATAATGACTGAGGGCTCAACATGAACATAAAAAAACTAGAAGCTTCACTGTGAAGATCACATCTACTGTTAATCTGCTCATTCTAGGCAACTCAAATTGACATGCCTATAACATTTAAGGCTTTAGATCTGGAGGCTTCAGATTAAGGAGTTTTGTGTTGTGTTTTGTTTTGTTTTGTTTTGTTTTGTTTTGGTGATTTTGTGATCCTTAATGATATGTGAATATTAGAACAGAAAATCCTGCTGAGTAAAATAGAAAGGACTAAGATGAGATATCTTTGAACATGTGGTAAATGAATAAATATAACATTTTTCTTGGTTCTGCATGACTTACTAAGAGAACCTTGTACAACTGGGAATTAATAATATCTTATCCAAAGAGATTATTAAGTAGTTTTCTACTTTAAAATCCATATTTTATTCTTTAGTAGAGAGAGGTTCCACCTCTCTTCCCCTGATAATTAGCATTTAAATCTTTTTGGGTAATTATTCCACGTTTGGTGCTCTGCTAGTGAGATATACTAGATGAGGGATGGGAAATCTGCAGCCTTGAGGCCATGTGGCCCTCTAGGTCCTCAAGTACAGCCCTTTGACTGAATCCAAACTTCACAGAACAAACCCCCCCTTAATAAAAGGACTTGTTCTGTAAAACTTGGACCCAGTCAAAAAGCTACACCCAAGGACCTAGAAGTAACTAGTAACTAGATAGTATCCTGTTATTTTCATAAGTGTTGCTGAGAGCTTCAATCTCCTTTAATTTCATACAATCAAATGACACATACAAAAATACAGTGATTGGTATCAATTAGATACCCTGCCCTGTCACATTCTTCATGGAGATACAGCTTTAGGACAATAATAAGTTTTGGAACTCAGTTTCAGAAAAAGAAAAAAAAACAGTTAAACCCATAAACAGGGTAAGAAATTAAGAAGTCTTTCTCCCAGAAAATAAAATAATTTCAAAAATAGTGCACATTGACTCATCTTGAAAAAGACAATGGGGGTGGGGCCAAGATGGTGGAGTAAAAGCAGTGACCCTAAACCCATCCAAATACCTGTAAAAATGGCTCAAACAAATTCTAGAGCAGCAGAACCCACAAAAAGACAGAGCAAAACAAATTTCCAGTCCAAGACAATCTAGATGGTTGATTGGAAAGGTCTATTGTGCTGGGCTGGGAGAGGAGTGTAGTTCAGTGTGAGCTGCACAGGGAAAACCAGGGCCTCAGCAAACCTGGAACAGTCCTCTGGGGATTGAATCAAGGGGAGCTGTGATGGTTTCCAAACTTCTCAACCCACAAACTCCAAAGACAACTTAAAAGGTCAGTAGGAAAGGTGTGTCTGACTGCTGTGAGAGATGAGCTCAGTCCCAGCCCCAGTCCTGGCACAGCCCCACGGTGGCAAATGCTTCCTGAGTTCTCAGCTCAGAGACAGAAGGGTGATCAAGCAGCTGATCAGAGGATGATTGAAGGGATCTCTTTGCTGGTGCTGAGGTAGGATCTCTTGCTTTGCCCATGCTTGGATCTGAGTTGCAGTCCTGGGTGGCAGTCCAGGGGTGAAGAGTGCTGGTATGGCGGAGCTTGCAGTGGCAGTGTAGAGGAATCCTTCTCACAGTCCCAAGTCAGAAAATTCTGGAGCACAAACCAGGAAAGGAGGAAACACCTCGCCCTTGATCATACCACCTTGGGTGAACTGAAAATTTACAGGTCCCTAAAATTTCTCTGAAAACAGCTGCACAAAACCCCTGAAGCTTGGGACAGTACATTCTCCACACTGGAAGCAGACCCTATCTTAACAAAGAGTTTAAAACTCGAGTAATTGGCTGGGAACATGAGCAAAAAGTGCAAAAAAAGTCAGACCATAGAATCTTTCTTTGGTGACAAAGAAGATCAAAACATACAAGAAGACAGCAAAGTCAAAGCTCCTACATTCAAAGCCTTTAAGAAAAATATGAATTGTTCCTAGGCCATAGAAGAACTCAAAAAGGATTTTGAGACGTTTAAGAAGCTGAAAGCTAGGAAACATTTTTTACAACCTGTGGCTTACATAAAAGCTTCATTTCTAAAATATAGAGAGAACTGAGTCAAATTTATAAGAACACAAGTCATTCCCCAAATGATAAATGGTCAAAGGAAATGAACAGACAGTTTTCAGATGAAGAAATTAACGCTATCTATAGTCATATGAAAAAATGCTCCAAATCACTATTGATCAGAGAAATGCAAATTAAAACAACTCTGAGATACCACATCACACTTATCAGATTGGCTAACATGACAAAACAGGGCAATGATAAATGTTGGAGAAGATGTGGAAAAATTGGAACATTAATACATTGTTGGTGGAGTTATGAAGTGATCCAACCATTTTGGAGAGCCATTTGGAACTGTGTCCATAGGGTTATAAAAATGTGCATACTCTTTGACCCAGCAATAGCATTTCTAGGGCTGTATCCCAAAGAGATCATAAAAATGGGAAAAGGACCCACATCTACAAAAATATTTATAGCAACTCTTTCTGCGGTGGCAAAGAATTGGAAATTTAAGGGATGCCCACCAATTGGGGAATGGCTGAACAAGTTGTGGTATACGAATATAATGGAATACTATTGTGCTATGAGAAATGATGAGCAAGTAGACTTTAGAAAAACCTGGAAAGACTTGTATGGATTGATACTGAGTGAAGTGAGCAGAACCAGGAGAATGTTGTACACAGTAACAGCCACATTGTGCAATGACTAACTTTGTGATGACAACTTTAGCTCTTCTCAGCAATGCAAGAATCTAAGACATCTCCAAGTTTCATGATGGAAAATGCTATACACATCCAGAGAAAGAACTATAGAGTCTGATTACAGATTGAAGAATACTATTTGTTCTTTTTTTTCTCTTCTGTTTTGTTTTGTTTTGTTTTTTCTTTCTTGTGGTTCCTCCTATTGGCTCTAATTCTTCTTTACAACATGACCAATGTGAAAAGATGTTTAATAGGAATGTATATGTAGAGCCTATATCAGATTGAATATTTTGTTGGGGAGGGAGGATGGAAGGTAGGGGGAGAAAATTTAAAACTCAAAAAGATTATGGAAGTGAATGTTGAAAACTGAAAATAAATTTTAAAAAAAGAATAGGAGTGCTCCCTCCCCCACAACCACCAAACCTACTTCCACTCTAGCCCCTGCAGATATCTTTGACGTGAAAAATCGTTGTGGATAAAGGGACCTATATTCCTTACCACTGCCACCACCAACTGCTTACCAACTACCACCAAGAGTCAGATAACCACAAATGTCCCAGGAGTGGCAGTACCAGTCCAGGCCACTGGTCTTGATTCTAGCTCAGCCTGAAGAACCATCATCTAGGAAAGCAATTTTTGTGGAGAAGAGGCCAGCCATACTCGCCAACCAAAAACCACCCTTAGGGCAGGAAAGCCAGCGTAGCTGGGCAGCTAGGTGGCACAGTAGATAATGTGTCGGTAGATTGATGCTGTCAGGAAGAATTCATATCTAGGCTCAGGTGCATACTAGCTGTGTTACCCCGGGCAAGTCACTTAGCCTCTGTTTACCTGAGTTTCCTCATTTGTAAAATGGGGATAATAATAGCACCGCCCTCCCAACATTATTGTGAGGATCAAATGACACAATATTTGTAAAGTGGTGAGCACAGTGCTATATGAATGTTACCATTATTATTATTACTATTCCTATTTTCTAAAATAGCAAGGCACCCTGAGGGAGAGAAAGCAACATGTGCCTATCAAGTCCAACAACCACTACTACCTTGACTATCATCTTCCTTCAGACCCTGAAGGAGACAGTCTAGGACCATGAATACAAGAGCTTTGGAAATAGCTTCCCAGAGAATTCATCCTAGGAAGCAACTCTTGTGGAGATGTAGCCTGGCAACTGCTCCTGCCAATGCTACTCCCATAGCTACTAAAGATTCAGAAAAGAGAGTCTTTGTCTCCAAAGTCCTTGGTGCTGTTGAACAGTTCAGCATCAGAAAAGGATATGATTTTATCAGTGAAAATGATACTAATGAAGAGGCTTTGCTAGCACCTGCTTTGCCACTACACCCTAAGGACCATGGGACCTTTCCATCTGACTTAAAGATTAAACTTTCCAAGTGTTATCTCCACAATTGGAACGTGAGCTCCTAAAGAGCAGAGACTGGCTTACTTTTCTCCTTTCAACCCCAGCACTTTGCATTTAGTAAAGTAAATACTTAATATATTAATTCATTCACATTTTCCTCCATGAGACTTTGTTCATGCTAGTTTCCTTGTCTGAAATGTCCTCCCTTTTTTACTTCTACCTCCAAAGTCCATCTGAACATGATACCCTTAACTGGAAATGATTTCTCCTTTCTCCGATCCATTCTATTACTTTATGAAACAGTGAAACATAGTGGATAAAAACAATAAACATGGAGTCAAGAAGAGCTGGGTTTAAATTCTATCTCTGACATTTATTGGATTGTGACCATATATGAGTCATTTACTCTCTCTGAGCCTCAGTTTTCTTTTCTATAAAAAGGAACAATCTTAGATAGCTATTATTGCTATTATTACTTTTTATCATACTTGCTCATCCTGCTTTCTTTTATAGTTATTTGTATCCATATCTTTTCTCCCAAACTTTGAGCAAATCCTTTGAGAACAATGATTGTGCTTCATTCTTCATATCCTATGGAATATTATATCCTATAGACAGACACACAGAATAAGGCACTAATCAAGTATTGTGGCAAAGAGAAGGATGAATGTGGGAATTTTAAGGAACTGAAGTTTGGTTACTGACTTCTTATTGGCCATATATTAAGTTCCGCTATATGTTAACAGTTCAACAAGATTTTGATCTAGGATTTTAACTGGTATGTGCAAGTGCTTTGTACACAGATATTTCTCTTCCTTCTTGGGACTAATAGTTGGATATTATTAATTTATCATAAAATTTAATTTTGCTGATCATCCTTAGTTGTTTGTTCCTTCATTGAGAAACATTTATTATGCATTTCCTTAATGCTTAGCACTGTGTTAGGCACTATAGAGAAGTAAGAAGTAGGAGAGGCAGTCTATAGCCTCAAGTGGCTTAGAACCTTGTTATGGAGAAAAAAAAGGATGGACACACTAAATCTAGTAATGTAATGCTAGGATATCATACCCATGCCTGATTTGGTTTACTTAGATTTTTCAAAGGCAATATTATAGTCTTTCATTCTTCTGATTAGATGAATATGCAAACAGACTAATGATTCTTTGCAAAGAAAAACAAAGATTTTCATAATAGTATAAATAGTTTAAAAACATGAAATTTCATTTTAAAACTACTGATATAATCTAAGAGACATTTCTAAGTCATAATGTTCAATGACTTGCTCAACCTTCACCAGACCACCATGATGTTGGGAGGTTCTGGAATACTGTAGGGCAGAACATTACCTTTTGCACTCCTCCATGTTTGTTTTCTCCAACTAGGGTTTTCTTCTGTGAACCAAAGAGGATGCCTATTTAACAATAGCTGGATTTTATACAAGGCGTCCCGAAAGTATTTGTGCAGTAAAGTAAAAATTGAACTAAGACTAGTATGACATATTGGACAACACTTTAAGCTTTACAAAGTGCTTTACATACATTATCTCATTTGGGCTACACAATAACCTCAAAAGGGAGGTGTGATATTTATCATTTTAAAGATGAGAAAAGTGAAGCTTAGAGATTAAGTATCATGCACAACATTACACATCTAGTAAATGTCTTCGGCAGGATTGAAGTCCTTGTCTTCCTAACTTCAAGTCCAGTGTTCTATCTACTTTGCCACACTGCCTCTAATTTGGCTACTAGCTCCTACATCTTCCCATACCTCCTTAATACTGACAAAAAAAAGTTTCAGAAGAGGAGAACAATAGACTGCACCCAGTTACAAAGAAAATAAATGCCCAGAAACACCAGGAGGCAGCATCCCTTGGATCACACTACCAAGTCAAATTGTATGGCTTAGCTCAGTTGTCAGTAGAAAGGTCTCAAGGAGCACCTGTCAAGTCATTCTTAGGCAAATCAGATATTGTTTCCTCTAGGGAAAAACTTCAAAGAATGTCTCCCTATGTAACTCTATTCTTTTTTTAAAATTATTTTTATTTATTTTGTTATATATTTCTCAATTACATGTAAAAAATTTAACAATCTTTTTAAAAAATTGAATTCCAAATTGTCTCCTTCCTGCCTCTCCCCTTTCCTTGAGAAGGCAAGCACTTTGATTTCAAATATACATGTGAGGTCATAACAAACACATTTCTATATTAGCCATATTGAAAAAAAATAATAAAATTAAAGTTAAAAAAGTATGCTACAATCTCCATTCAGAGTTCATTAGTTCTCTCTCTTGAAGTGGAAAGCATTTTTCATCACAGGTTCTTTGGAATAGAACATTATCTTGATAACAGCAGCTAAATCCTTCACAGTTGATCATTCTTACAATATTTCTGTGACTGGGCACAATTTTCTCCCAGTTCTGCTCCCTTCACTTTGCATGAGTTCATATAAGTCTTCCCAGGTTTGTTCTGCAACCATTCCGCTTATCATTGCTTATAGCACAATAGTACTTTCATTGCTATAATATACCCCAATTTGTTCAGCCATTCCCCAATTGATGGGCATCCCCTCAATTTCCAATTATTTTCTACCATAAAAAGAGCTGCTATAAATATTTTTGCATAAATGGGTCCTTTCACCTTTTCTTTGATCTCTTTGGGATTTGGAGCTAATGGTGGTATTTTTGGGTCAAAGTATATGCAGAGTTTTGTCCTTTAGCATAGTTCCAAATTGTTCTCCAGAATGGTGGATTAGTTCACAACTCTTCCAAAGTATTAGTGACCCAATTTTTTATGTTCTCTCCATCATTTGTCATTTTTCACCATCAGGTTAGCCAATATTATAGGTGTGAGGTGGCATCTCAGAGTTGTTTTAATTTGCATTCCTCTAATCAGAAGTGATTTAGAGCATTTTTTCATGTAATTATTGATAACTTTCATTTCTTCTGAAAATTGCCTGTTCTTTTCCTTTGGTCATATGTCAATGGGTGAATCACTTATATTTTTATAAAGTTGGCTCAGTTCCATATGCCTTTCAGGAGTGAGGCATTTATCAAAGAAACTTGTTGCAAAATTTCCCTCAATTTCCTGTTTTCCTTCTGATTTTGGCTACATTAATTTTGTTTGTGCAAAAATGATTTAATTTCATGCAATCAGAATGATCTATTTTGCTCCCCATAATCTCCTTCACCCATGTTTTAGTCACAAACTCTTCCCTTATCCATAGATCTGACAGGTGCAAAATGCTCCCCTAATTTACTTATGATATCACTCTTTATTTCTAAATCATTTATCCATTTTGACCTTATCTTGGTATTTGGTATGAGATGTTGGTCTATGCTTAGTTTTAGCCAAACTGCTTTTCAATTTTCCTAACAATTTTTGTCAAATGGTGAGTTCTTACCCCAAAGGCTTAGTTCTTTTGGTTATCAAACACTAGATTACTATGGTCATTCACAACTATTTATTGTGTACCTAATCCATTCTACTAATCTAGCATCCTATTTCTTAGCCAATTCCAGATTGTTTTGACAATTAGCATAGTGTAATATGGTTGAAATCTGGAAGTGCTAGCTCACCTTCCTTAACATTTTTTTTCATTGATTCCCTTTATTTTTAACTTTTTATTCTTCCAGATAAGTTATGTTACTGTTTTTTCTAGTTCTATAAAATAATTCTTTGGTAGTTTCATTGGTGTGGCACTCAAGAGAGAAATTAACTTAGAATTGTCATTTTTGTACGTTCTCAGCCTACCCATGAACAATTAATATTTCTCCCATTGTTTAGATCTGACTTTATTAGTGTGAAAACTGTATTTATATTGTTCTTAGGTTTGTCTTGGTAGGCAGACTCCAAAATATGTTATGTTATCTGCAGTTATTTTAAATTAAATTTTTCTTTCTCTCTCTTCCTGCTGAGTTATGTTGGTAGTATATAAAAATGCTGATGATTTATGTGGTTTTATTTTATATCTTGGAGAAGGAAATGGCAAACCACTCCAGTATCTTTGCCAAGCAAACCCTATGGACAGTACTGTCCACAGGATCATGAAGAGTCAGACATGGCTAAATGATGGAACAACAATAAAAATTTTATAACCTGCAATTTTGCTAAAGTTGTTCATTGTCTCATCTCGTTTTTTGGTTTGTTCTCTAGGGTTCACTAAGAATACCATCATATCTTCTGCAGAATGATAGTTTTATTTCCTCAATGCTTATTTTTATTCTTTCAATTTTTTTCTTGTCTTATTGCTATAGCTAACATTTCTAGTACAATATTGAATAATAGTGGTGACAATGGACATCATTGCTCAACTCCTGATCTTATTCTGAAGACTTCAAGTTTCCCCCCTTTACAGACAAAGCTTGTTCTTGGTTTTAGATAGATACCATTTATCATTTTAAGAAAAGTTCCACTGATTCCTATGTTTTCTACTGTTTTTCATAGGAATGGGCATTGTTGTCAAAGGGTTTTGTGGGTCTACTGATATATGATTTTTGTTGTTATTTTTATTGATTTGGTCAATTATGCTAATAGTTTTCCTAATATTGAATCAGCCCTGAATTTCTGGCATAAATCCTACCTTGTCATACTGTATTATCTTTGTGAAATATTACTGTAATCTCCTTGGTAGTACTTTATTTGAAGCTTTTGTATAAATATCCATTAAAGAAATTAGTCTATAGCTTTCTTTCTCTGTTTTTGCTCTCTGTGGTTTAGGCATCAAAACCACATTTGTGGGGCAGTTAGGTAGCACAGTAAATAGAGCATCAGCTCTGCAGTCAGGAGGACTTGAGTTCAAATCCAGCTTTAGACCAAACACTTAATACTTACTAGCTGTGTGACCCTGGGCAAGTCACTTAACCCCAATTGCCTCATCCAAAAAAAATTTTTTTTAAATATATTTGTGCCATAAAAAGAATTTAGTAGGACTCCTTTATTTTTTCAAATGGTTAAAATGGTATTGGGATTAATTACATGAATGTCTGGTAGAATTCACTTGTAAATTAATCTGGTCCTGGGGATTTTTCCTGAGGGAGCTTATTGATGGCTTTACCTTTCTTTTTCTAAGATAGAGTTATTTAAGTATTCTCTTTCCTCTTCTGTTAATCTGGGCAGTTTATATTTTTGTAAATATTTATCCATTTTACTTAGATTATCAGTTTTACTGGCCTATAATTGGGCAAAATAACTCCTAATAATTGCTTTAATTTCATCTTCATTGGTGGTGAAACTATATTCTTGTTGAACCAATATAAATGTGAGTGAATTTTAAAAGTTGCCTCTTCTCTCCCTTTTTCCTGCTTATAGTAAAAGCTTTTTCTTCTATGCTTGTTTTATTTGAGATACTTTTCCCAATTCTTCCTCTCCCTTTCCTTTTCTCCTACAACATCCCTCTTTCTCACCTATTCATTTTTTATGTCATCCCAACATAATCAACTCACTTTCACATCCTCTTTCTATGTAGAATTCTTTTCACTGCCCTAATATGATAAAGTTCTTGGAAGATAGAAAAGGAAATAGTTTAACTTTATTGAGTCCCATATGATTTCTCGTTCACATTTATCTTTTTATGTTTTTCTTAAATCTTGTATTTGAAAGTCAGACTTTCTATTCAGTTCTGGTATTTTCATCAGGAATGATTGAAAGTTCCCTATTTCAGTAAATATCCATATTTTTACCTTAAAGAATTGTACTCAGCTATGCTTGATAGGTTATTCTTGGTTGTAACCTCTGATCTTTTGCCTTCTGGAATATAATATGTCCAGCTATCTGCTCTTTTAATGTGGCTGTTGCTAAATCTTATCTGACTGATCTTGACTGTGGCTCCATAGTATTTGAAGGGTTGCTTTCTGGTGGCTTGACATATTTTCCCTTTGACCTGGGAGATCTGGAATTTCGCTATAAAATTTCAGGGAGTTTATATTTTGGGATCTCTTTCAGGTGGTGATGGGTGGTTTCTTTCAATTTCTATTTTACCCTCTGGTTCTAGGATATTGGTTTTCCTTGATAATTTCTTGAAATATGATATCTAGGCTTTTTCTTTGCTCAGGGATTTCATGTGATCAAATACTTAAATTATCTCTCCTTGCTCTATATTCCAGATCAGTTGTTTTTTTTTCAATTTCATGTTTTCTTCTATTTTTACAGTTTTAAAATTTGGTTCTGTTGTTCCTTGATGTATCATGGAGTCATTAGATTCCACGTCCTCAATTCTAATGTTTAAGAAATTATTTTCTTCAGTGAACTTTTATCTCTTTTTTTTATTTGTCCAATTGTGTTTTTTAAGGTGTTATTTTCTTCAATACTTTTTGTGCCTTTTTTAACAGGCTATTAATTGTCTTTTCATAATTTTCTTCCTTTGCCTTCATTTCTTTATGTGATTTTTCTTCTACCATTCTTATTTGATTTTGAAAATCAATTTTAGCTCTTCCAAGAATTCTGGTTGGGCTTATATCCAATTCATGTGTTTTTTTTTTCTTTGAGGCTTTGCTTGTAGCTGTTTTGACTTCATTGTCTTCCTCTGAGTTTGTGTCTTGATTTTCCTTGTCATTATAGTAGCTTTTTATGATCAGGTTCTTTTGTGTTGTTTGCTCATGTTTCCATGCTATTGCTTGATTTGGAACTTTATGTTAAAGTTGGTTCTGTTCCTGGCATGCGGGGAGGGGTTCTGTCTCAAGCTTCAGTCTTTTTTTTTTTTTTGCACTGCTGTTTTCAGGGGTTTGGGAAGTTTTTGGTGTATCCAAGGTGGTGTGATTTGGGGAGAGGTGTGGTTACTGCTCCTGTGCACTCTGGTCCTTACCCAGAAAGGGCCCCTGATTCCTTGGGATTTCATTGATACTGCCCCTCAGAGCTAATACTCCCTCTTAACCAAAAGTGATTCTCTCCACCCTTGACCTGTGACCCAGAAGTGGGTACAGGCAATGAAGTTGACCAACAGTGCTGGTCCTGTGTCTGCAAGATACCCTGTAATCTCTTTCTGATTAGTTGCCAGGACCCTTACTATCTCTGGTTTGAAGGTTCCCTAAGCTTCTGCTGCTTCCGTCACTACCACTGGTGTTTCATCCACATAGGTTCCAGGTCAGCACCCTCCCCCATGTCTCAGATCTCTTTCTTTGACCTCCTATGTTGTCTTTTTGATCTCCTATGTCTGATCTTTTGTTGATTCTTCCACTCTAGAATTCAATCGAATTCTAGAACTCATCTGAGTGCTTCTGGACTACTCTACTCTCTTGGCTCCCCCCTCAGAAGTCCTAGCTTTAGTCTTTAAATGTGGGTCAGAAAGTGTGGCTTAATATTGCACTACATAATGAATGAATAAACATAATGAAATGTACTACATAACCTTTCTTTATAGGCTCACCACTTGGTGATACACTAACAAGTAGTGAAAGGTGAAGGGAAAATGAAAAGGAGCAGGGGAGTCCCAATAACCAGCTCTTGGACAGGCTACTTTTTAATCATTCAATCAAGTATTGATAGTATTGCTGTGCCTATACCCAAATCACCCAAGCTAAAGTGCATGGTTAGTTAATTCACAGTGACTGTGTCACATATTAGACAGGAGACTATCTACTCAGATCAGAGAAGAAGGGTAGCTTATTAAGAAGGTGACATGGTAAATGTTTGTTGAAGATATACATATATATATATATATATATATATATATATATATATATATATATATATATATATACACGTAAAGAATATGATGAGGAAAGCACAATAGAGTGAGGATGAATAGAAGTAGAAACAATGATATAATACATTAGTATAGACTATATAGTATATAGTCTATACTATACTATGTGTTAGATGAATCACAGTTCTATGCATTATAGTGCAACAAAACATAAAGATGAAATATATGGTAGTTATATTCAGGAAAATGATCACCAATATGACATGGTGATACTATATAGTCGACTATCAGGTACCTGCTACCAGGTGTCTTATTCAACTATCAGGCTATCTACTACCCAATGTCTCTCTACCTCAAAATCAGAGTAGCCAATAAATTTTAGAATTAGCTTAATTAAAATTTCTTTCCTCAAAAGGTGAAAGAACCAAGAAGGTGAACTGTTATCCTGTGCCTGATTCTCATGTACAAGAGATAATTGGTTGCTGAGGTAGAAATGATGGAAAACTTGGATGAAAGTGATCATTCTCTCTCTCTCTCTCTTTTTTTTTTTTAGTTTTCAAGACACAGAAGAGGAAAATTGCTAGTAGTCTGGCATCCACAAAATGTTTTGAGAGAGAAGATTTCAAAAGATTCAGAACAAGGAAAGGTAGGAGCCTGTCATCCAAAATTCTAGAAAAGAAGTAGGCTCAATAGGCATGAGATCTCTCAAGAAGGAAATTCTGAAGATACAAATTATTCTGATGAGAAAGAAAAAGGGCAGCTATCTAAAGAAATGGATATGGAGGCCTAGTGAATGCATTGCCTAACTTTGAATTCATAAAGACATGTATAGAAAATGGAAGCAAGGGTGGGGCAAAAAAGGAATCGTTCAATTAGAATCTTGCCAGTCAGAATGTACTGACTGCTGATAAATAAGGATAACAAAAAAGTTGTTTTGTTTTTTAATCTGTGCTGTGGGTGAAGAGGAAGATTGAAGAAGAGATAGGACCACTGCTTGGACTACATGGCATAACAAAAATGATCTATAGAAAGCAGAGCTGCTGAAGGCTTGTTTGTTTGTTTGCTTGTTTGTTTTTTTCTTCTAAGGAAAATAATTGGAAGGAGAAGTGTCCAAAAAATTTGGGTAAAGAAGAAACTGAATCTCGAAATAAGTAAGAAACCAATTAGTTGCAAATAATCCCAGATTACTGGAAGAATTGTCTGATGTTTTTATTAAACTGCTTTCAATGGTTTTTCATAAAAAAGTACTGAAGTATTAGAAATTGTCAAATGTCATAATGATTTTCCAAAAAAAGAATAGAGTTGACTCTTCAAACTATTGGCTAATGAGCTAGACTTGAATTCATGGCAAAAATCTAGAATACATGATTACAGGAATTGTTGTTAGACACTTTAAAAGGAAATGCTAATCATTAAGAACTAAAATGGCTTCATGAAGAACAGGTCAAACAAAATAACCACATTTCCATTTTTGACTGGATTACTAGACTGGTACTCACATGAATGCTGTGGACATAGCATACCTAGATTCCAGCTGAAACTTTTGAAAGTCTTTCAGGGTATCTTTGTGACAAGATGAAGTGATATAAGTGGAATGAATTACTAGAGAGTTGGGTGATTTTCAACTAGATGAATAGGCTGCACCAGGTGGTGATATAACTTACCACTGCATGTCTTCAAGGGGAGAAGGTAACCGTTTTGGTGTATTCTTGTAGAATTGATTCTTATCCAATAACGGTCAGACTAGATAATCTCCAAGTCCCTTTTCTACTCTGAAGTTTATGATCATGCTTTAATTCTTCTTCACGTACTTTGACCATGAAAAGATAAATTGATATGGGTTCTGTTTTCTTCCTTACATGGAATCTAGGTAATATAGAGGATAGAATGCTGTACTTAGATTTAGGAAAACCTGAGTTCAGATCCTGCCTCAGATACTTATTACACATGTGAATGAGGGCAAGTAAACTAACCTCTGTCTACCTCATTTTTCTAGCCCATAAAATGGGGATAATAATAGCATCCATCTCCCAACATTGTTCTAAGAAAACAATTAGATCATATTTATAAAATGCTATGTATATACTAGACATTATTATGTGTAACATGGATTAAATTTACCTGATAAATATCACAAGCTTGAGTAATAATGTAAATAATTTTGTGCTTTTCTTGAATAGCCATTATCAATAGAGTGCTTATTTACATTTTTAATTTTATTTTTTCAACTACTTAACTTCATTTATCAATATGCTTCTTTTTGGCATAAGGAAGCCCATTTGTTTTCCACAGAGCAGATTATTCCAAAGGTGTTATTACTGAGGGAAAAAATGGTCAGTTGAACCATTTCCTTCACAGCTCATTCAATGTCCAAGATAATTTAAGCACATTATTTTTTGAAGAATTATTATTATTATTATTATTATTATTATTATTATTATTATTATTACATGTTTACTTTCAAATCTCATCTGGAAGAACTATTCTGTAGATTTCTTCCATTGTACTAATTGATTTATTTCAAATTAACCTTTCCCCAAGATGCATCAATTTGCATTTTAATTTTGTCTCATTCCTTAATTTTCTGTTTACATTTATATATTCCAATCTTCTGTTTACATTTATATATTCCAATCTAATCCATTTAGGGCTAATTAGATTATTTCTCTCCTTTGCACTGGTATTAGTAACAGTACCCAGTTTTGTATGGTTATATTTGTTCTTCCAGCTCATTAATAAAGAGAACAAGTCTGTGATCTAGCCTGGAGCTTTGCTGGACATTTATTCACAGCTGCTCAGAGTTTCTATGTTCCCTTCCCATAATTTCCTTTCTTCCTTCCCTTTCAGTAAATTACTCATAGCATCCAAACCTTTTTGAAATGTCTTCTATATTCATTATCTTTTAAAGTTAAAGAAATTCAAGCCTCAAAAGCACATCTGTCTCATCCCTCTCACAGGGCTTAATCTAATTCCTATTAAGCCATGCTGCTGCAGAAAAGCCTCAGATTCCTGCCTTGAATGACACTGAGTAGCTGCACTTTAGAAAAAAAAAGTTTTCAGGGACTGAGCCCATAAGCTCTTTCAATAGCCTGTTCAGTTCTTCATTGACATACAACTACCACAAATCTTAGTTTCTGGGTTCCTACTACTAGTGTTTCTATCTTTAATCAAAATGGAGGCTATCTGGTGACTGTCCTCCACTTAACTGTTCACCTCCTTCATTCATCTGCTCTCCTCCATTCATCCAGAGAGTAAGCATCTGTGCTGCCCCTGTTGCTTATCTAGCACTGTGCAAAATTCTCAGGAAATATAAAAGAAATGGAACTGCCTGCCCTATAAAAGCTAACAATTAGAATAGAGAGACAGGCGTGTTTATCAAACCACTAGAGAATTTCTTGAACACCTGTCATTCTGAAGCTCCCTCTTCTCCATGCTAAACAACTACAATTTCATGAACTACATCAAAGATGCTCTGCTCAGGTATTTTAATATTTTGGGTGTCTGTCTTGGAAGGTGGTTTTTTTTTTAATTTTCCAAATCTTTCATGATTAAGGAACCTTGAGTGAATTAAGTATATAGCACAGAGTTCTGATAGTGATCTTGGCTAGTATAGTCTGGAGTTGGCAGAGCTTTCTTACAGAATTTCATGACAGTATTATATACTTTTCTAGGTCCAAGCAATCACATCACATTACTGCTTTTCCACTGACAAAATTTAGTTGGTTGTTTGAAAAAAATTGTTTCATTTGGTTTGCCTACTCTTTAAGCATGCAGCTGATGATTTGTGATTTATTCATCATGCCTTGTACATATGGAGCCCACAACAAATGTTTATTGAATTAGTGACTGGGATGAATTTATCCTCTATTTTTCATAGTTACATACCTTAAAAATTTATTTTATTTTGTTTTTAATCCTCAAGCACCTCTATATCCTTCTTATAAAAATATAAGTATATTTGTTTTCTTTTATGTTGAGATACAGTCTTCTCTTCATAATCCTGAATGCTACCATTTCAGGATGCTGTCATCTCAAACTTCACTCAACTGTTACCTTTCCAACCAGACCTGATAAATTCTAAATTAGGTCTCAAGTAGACATCCGTTCCTAGATTCTCCGTTTAATTAGCTTAAAATACAAATGTCAACAGCATGCTGCCAATTTCTGTCAAAACTGAAGTCAGAATGGAGACAGCTAGGACCTAGAAATTAGGCTGACCCTTCAAGGCAAAACATTAGGACAGGAATAGCAGCAGCCAAGTGATCTAGAAGTCCTAAGCCATAAGAAGAACATCAAAGAAGGAAGGAAAGGAGAGAAGCCTGCTATAATTCCAGGTACCATACTAAGCACTTCATAAATATTATTTCAACAATCCTATGGGGGAAGTGCTATTATTATTTTCATTTTACAATAGAGGAAACTGAGGCAGACAACGATTAATTGACTTGTCCAGAGTTACACAACTAGTGAGTTTCTGAGGCCACATTTGAAATCAGGTCTTCCTGCCTCCAGGCCCAGGACTCTATCCACTGTGACACTTGGCTATCTCTGTGCCACCTAGTTGGCTCTATTGGGCAAGCTTACATCGATTCAAGCAAGCAGGCAGAGTGATCAGGATGAAAAGAACAAGCCAAGGGAATCGGTGTCCAGTTACATGACCAGAATCTCCAGGAATAATTGTACTACAAATGAGAGAACCAAGGAAAGCATATGCAGAGTGGTGGAGAGGAATGAAGAAAATGAAGAGGGTGAAAAGGAAGACACAGGGTTGTGTTCACCAAGAGCAAGAGTCCAGTTACTGGAACCAAGGCACCAGGTCAACACAGGCCCTGCGGCTTGTGATTTAATGCCAGAGAACTCAGCTATGGAACTGGTGTGGTACTTTGTTTGCCTGCAGAGCAGCTAGGCTGGAAGCAGCAGCTGGGGGCTAATTGGGTCTAGTAATGAGGATTAGAAGTAAGAGCAGAATCCTGGCCACTTCTTAGAGACTTGATCCAAAATGTACATGGCCCAACTGTTCAGGATGAGCATTGCTTCTAGTGTTCATGATTTCGACAGCCTTCACAGATGTCCTCTTTTTTGTTTGTTTGCTTATTCATTGCTAAGTGATTTGTGCCAGCCGATAATAACTTACATTTTTATGGGGCTTTCTGTGCAACTCAAAGAGCTCCCCTCGCAACACCCTTCTGAAGCAGATAGTGCAAGATTTAATTCTGGAGAGACGGCTTAGGGAAGTGGAAAGAGAGCCTGGACGTGGAGCCAAGAGAAAGCTAGGCTTACATCCTGCTTCTGACACAAACTAACCACGGGAGCAGTCCGTGGACCTCTCTAAGCCTCAGTAACAGAGAAATGGAGCCTTCCTCACAAGGCTGCTGGAGGACAACATGAGATAATGCACACAAAGTGCTTTTCAAACACGTAACCGTCATAGAAATGGTAATGACTTTTCTATATGAAGAAACTGAGACTCGAACATGATCCAACAGCTTGTAAACGCGGTAATTGGGACTTAATCAGGGAGATCTGTGCTGGTTCTCCTACCCAGGATTCCTTTTGAAGGCAAATCAAATGAGAATTTCTTTCAGTTTCAATTCGATCATTTTTCAGTTGTGTCCAACTCTTCATGACCCCATTTGGATTTTTGGGATTTTTGTTTTGTTTTGTTTTGTTTTTTGGCAAAGATACTGGAGTGGTTTGCCATTTCCTTCCCTAGCTCATTTTAGAGATGAGGGAACTGAGACAAACAGGGTTAAGTGACTTGCCCAGAGTCACACAGCTAGTAAGTGTCTGAGGCTGGATTTGAATTCAGGAATACCAGTCTCCCTGATTCTAGGCCTGGCACTCTATCCACTGTGTCACCTAACTATCCTGGTAATTTCTAGGTTCCTGTTATTCTAATCCTTGTTGCTGACCAATTCAATACATGCTTATCTCAGTCTCCAGGCAATGATTAGTTTCTTGTAACTACTTTCCAAAATCTGCCTCCTGAAATAGTTTCCTATCATGAGGAGCTATCTTTAACTAAGAAGGCTTGATGATTTGTACGTCTTCATATTAGAAAGAAAAAAAAATCCCTTACCTGTTTTTGACAAGTGATAATTTTGTAAAGTCTTCCTAATTTAATCAATTCACTCATTCATCTTTTAAAGACCAATTTTTTAAATGAATTCAATTTCTTAGCCATTTGCAATTATTATGAAACCAGCTTATCTCTAGGCTCTCATGATGCACTTTATAAAGGATTCTTTATCTAATTCCCTAGCAAGCTTCAATGAAACTAGCATATTCCTACTGGGTTTCTCCCTTTGCATTGTCTTAGCCACTTTCTGCATTGTCTTTTTTCAAAGAGTGAAACTGTGTATCTGAAGTAGGAGGCAGCAAGCTTCCATTATATGAGGAGACAGCAGGTAACTTTATGCCACTTGGCACATTAACTTTTGTTAAGTGATAGATCTAGGAGAACTCTCACAGGTAGCAAACACAGACTGTCCCAGCAGTCTTAAACTTCGATAACATAAAATTGTACTAAGACTTTGGAACAACTTGTACTGGCAGAGTAATTGTCTTAAAGTAGATACAGAGTTGTCTTCAAAGCCAGGAACACCCGAGTTTAAGTGCTGCCCCTGACACATACTATGTGACCCTGGACGAGTCGTAGAACCTCTCTCCATTCTGTCTAGGCAGCTCTCTAAGACCGAGTGGCAGAGAAAAGTGACAAACCTAAATTAAACAGGGAATTCCCTATACCAATGAAATCACATGTCCATTTCCTAGCCCTTTTTAGTTTTCAAAGTGCTTTCACTGACAATTTCATTTGAATCCCAGCTCTCAGCATTTCTGTGAGGTAATACGTGTATATAAATGTACATATATGTATATATCTATGTATGTCACATATGTATGTATCTATATCTCTATATGTATGTTTATATATCCATATGACTTTGGGCAAAATATCTAACTTATTTATGCCTCAGATTCTTTAATTGGAAAATGTGTGTGTGTGTGTGTGTGTGTGTGTGTGTGTGTGTGTGTGTCCGTGTGTCCATTTTCCAGATGAGGAAACTGAGGCATAAAAAAGTTAGGTATTTTGTCCAAAGTCATATAATAAGTGGCAGTAATGAGATTGTTACACAGGTCTCCTTATTCACTGTCTGGTACTTATTCCAATAATGAATGCTAACTTCCCTTACATTCACCCAAAACATGAAGGTGCAACCAAATTACAAACTTAAAACGAAATTGTCTGCTTGCACAATTGTGCACCTTCTGTTGTCAGGACCTTAAAAAGAGTATGATTGCAGCATGGTTAAGAGAGGCCCTCTCTGTTAACCCCAAAACAGGAACAGAGTGTTATCAGACCCTTGGAAGCGTATATTTTATTGCCTTTCTGATATCCATTTTCTGTTTGATAAAAGGGACTGATCATCATATGGAATAAATTGATTCCACAACTGTAGTTTCCCTCTTTCCCTCTCTAACCTTTTTCCAGGGAGAAACAGAGAATTGCAGAGTCTTAGAGTTGAAAGGATCATCTTGTCCAAACACCTACTTTAAGTAGAAATATTCTCAACAGTATCTCTGCCAAAGGTCAACCAGCCTTGGTTTGCCTCTTGTGGTGATCTGAGCACTATACTTGCACTATAGTAGTTTAAGAACATATTAGCTTTTTAACATTAGACTCTTGTATTTGGCATCATGGCTCTGGAGCTGGATTGTTCATAGAATATATTGGGTCTAACCTCTTTGGTTGTTGCTGCTGCTGCTGCTTCTGTTTAAACATGAGAAAACCGAGGCCAAGAAGGGTTAAATGACCTGACCAGGAGCAAAGTTAGTAAGTGTATGAGGCTAGATTTGAAACCAAATTTTAAATTACATGCTTTATGCATGATGCAAGCCCCCTCTTAAATTTTCCTGACTTGCCCAAAGTCACTGAGGTGGGATTTATTTAATCTTAAGTCCTCTGACTCCTGAGCAAGTGCTCTCTTCATGTCACTTTTCTAGATTGTGGGCATTTAAAGCTTAGCTGGAGCACTGTACTTAGACGCAGGAAGACCTGGGGACCAATTCTGCTTCAGACACTTACTAGTTATATGATCTAAAGGTAACTTATATCTAGCCTTTTTGGATTTCAGTTCCCTCACCTGCAAAAAGAGGAGGAAGAAGGACTGGACGTGATGATCTCAGAGACCGATTCCAGACCTAAATTTATGATCCCATGAAAACTCTCAGCTCATTTTCACACATACTACTGCCAGACTAGGCCTCCCATACTTGGACCTTATGGTATTGATTTTTTTAATCCTTTATTATAAAAGTAAATCAACTAAGAGTCTCACTTCTCCCATGTAGTAGAGCAGACTGCCTCAGTTATGTAAGTTGAAATGATACAGACAGAGTAAGTGACTTGTCTATCACAATATAGTAAGAATCAATCTTGCAACCTCTTACACAACATATATACAATATAACACCTCACCTTTGTGGGTTATGTTTCATTCCTTGGCCATTTCTTAAACTGAAAAAAAAAGTCTAGTTTTCCCAGTTTATACATAACATCCCTTGGCAAAGCAGCTACCTATATTTGGAGCGTAGATGATAACTTGGTCATATCACAGTCTTTTCATGGACAATGGTAATGAAAGTTAAATGCCTTTCGAAGCATGTAAACATGTTCTTCAGTGGAATCAAGTTGAATTACCTTGTTCATCTCTGCATCTTCCTCAAACCCTTTTTTATGACCCCAAAAGAGCTCAGAAATCCATCTTTTAAGTTTGAGTAAGAGATAGAACAGAGACTTTGGACTTGGCACCAAGTTGAAGGGAACAGGAAGTGTTTGTCCCTCTTCAAAGTAAGAAAACCAAAGTTTAGCCCTTGCAAACTTCCACTCCACATCAGCATCGTCCTATAAAACACAATGTATTTTAAGGAAATTTACTCACAGAATTATACCAGTAATTCACATTTGGATTATTAATCCCTTGCAAAATAAAATGTGAGAAACCATTTCCTGCTCTCTTAAAAAATGTAAGAAAGTGCATTTTATATTTTTTAAGTATTTATATGATACATATAAGTTTTTAGCCTTTTATTCTTGTAAACAAACACCAGAGCATTTTTCTAGATCTTTTAAATGGAGCACATGAGCAATGTTGGAGGAATACAGCAGTCATTTTTGTGACCTGAAGGTATTAGAGGGAAGATCTTTAGTTTCTACTTGTTTGTCATCATTTTAAACATAATTGAAGAATTTCAAAACTAGACTTCCAGTACCAAAAAAAAATCCCTAAACAATGCTATAATGTTTTGTGGTAGCAAAATTGCTATGCAGTCATAGGCTGCTGCAGTATAATGTATCCTCCCTTTCTTTGCCTCCATATTCAAACTGTTGCTAACTCCTGTATAGTCCAACTCTGTAATATTTCTTTCATCCATCACCTTCTGAGTAGACTATTGCAGTGACCTTTTTACACGGCTTGGTTCCTTTACTCAAATCTGTCTTACATAGCACTGTCAAGTTATCTTACTAATACACAGCTCTGATTATATTATTCTACTACTGAAAAGCCTTAATGGCTCCCCATTACCTACTGAATAACGACCAAACTTATTATCTTAACATTCCAAGCCATCTACAATTTGCCTCCAAACTACCTTTCAAGTTCTGCCTCCCATTACCTTCTTTCCCACGCTCTCTACTTCTGCTAAATGGAATGCCTGGCCATTCCCTGAATTTCCCCTATCCTTTCCTGACCGGCTGCAGCACTTTTCATCCTACCTGTTGGAATACTATTCACCCTTCAAGACCCAATGAGAATGCCATCTCCTTCATAATTTTCCTCAATCTGCAACTCTTGACAATACTTTATTTTTATTTTTTACCTGTATTTATTTTCTAAGTGTATTATAAAGATTTGAGTAAATATCTTCTCCCACTAGTTTATTAGCTCCTTGAGAACTGGGACCATGTTTTACTCTATATTGCTCTCCATAAGAAAACCCAGTGCCACGCTGATAGGTGCTTAATAAATATTTGTTGAATCAAATTTAACTAAACAACAAAAACAAAACAAAGCTTATCTATCTTCTTTACCCTTTCTCTCCCTGACTCTCTCATTTTGTATGACTTAATCAATTGATATACATGAGGCTTTCAGGTTCTTGGTTCCAGCCAGCCAAAAGTGCCAAACAATCAAAGGAAAAAAATATATATTTTGAGTTTTTTTGACTGATAATCCAGTAAGTTTTGTTTTTTAAATTAAAGTGATTAACACCTGTAGACACCAGCTTAATTAAAAGGAAAGAGGTTCTTCTGGTGATAATGTTACCTCAATTTCCTGGAATGAGTTGTTGATCATTGCAATGAGCATATTCAGCAAAACAATGACCATGGTCACATTATATACTCCATAAAGAACGTAACCAGTATTCTCAATGAATTTGTGGTTAGAGTTTATGACAACAGATTTCACTTCAGAGAGTCCAAATATAGCCCAGAACAATGTCTTAAAGCTTTCTTCAACTCTGAAAAAAGAAGTAAAAAATAAAAATTACTATAGACAACAATGATATTGAAGATGTCACAAGCAGTAACTAATTTTCTGTTGAGAGTAGCTAATGATATGAGAACATAATTTAATTCTATACAACAAACATTTAAGTACCTTTTATGTGCCAGGCCCTGTGCTAGGTGTTGAGCATGGATACAGAAACAAATGAAATATACCCTGATGTCAAGGAGCTTACATTCTACTGGAGAAATACAATATGTACACGGAGAAGTAAATATGAACTCTATATGAAATAACGTCACGAGGGAGAGAGCACTGACAATTGGGAATGGGGACTAAGGGGAAAAAAAGACTTGCTGTGGGAGGCAGTAACTGACCTGTTCTTTGAGCAAATTTAGAAATTTGACTGGGCAAAGGTGAGGAATGAGTGCATTCTAAATGTGGGGGAATCAGCTGTGCAAAGATGGGAAGGAAAGAGATGCTAACAACCAGTTCAACTGAAAAAGAGAGTGTATACAAAGGGGAGTAATACGGAACAAGATAGGAAAAATAAGTGCCAGCCATAATGTGGATGGTTTTAGATGCCAGTTTGAGGGTTTTGTATTTTCCTAGAGGAAACAGGAAGCCACCAGAGATTCATTGGCTTCAAGGGACCATTTTTCATCATTGTACCTACAGGCTGCTTTGTACATAGTAGGCACCCGATAAAAATATGTTGTTGAATTGAATATAATTAGAAGATGTGGGTTTGAATCCTGGATTCTTTTGCTTATTAGCAGAGTGATTTTGGGCAAGTTACTTTCTAGGCTTTAATTTTTGCATAAATGTTTGAGTTGGGCTAGATGATCTCCAAGGTCTCTTCAAGATTTAAATCCCATTATTTCATCTTTTCCAGAAATGTATTGCTTCTTGGTGGTGTCCTTAGGATAGATTTAACTTCAAAAAAACTTTAGATACTACTTCAGAATCACAAGTAATAAAATTATACTGAAGTAGGAATTCTTAGTTTTGTGTCTTGAATATATTTAGCAGTCTAGTGAAGCCTATGAATTCCTTCTCAGTATATATATATTTTTAAAATTAACAATAAAGGAAATACTGAATTTTAGTTAGAGATTAGTGAAAATAAAGGTATCATTTCTTCCCATACAAGTTCACAGATTCCCTGAAATCTATCCACAGAACCCTTAGGAGTCTGTGAACTCCAGGTTAAGAACCCCTGTACTAAACAATGACATTTCTATGAGTTTGTTCCTGACATTTGGGGGTTTCCTTCCAGGTTATATCTACATACTTATATTCAATCACCTCAAACAGAACTGATGATAAGAAAATGTCAGAGAAGATTAACAAAGCCCCTGAGCTGGGTTTGAGGATTGAAATGCCTTGGATATAATTAGTAACTAAAGTTAATTTTGCCTATGTTAATTCATCTAGTTACCACAGAGTGTTTTTTCCTAACAAGGAAATATTTGATTCTTCACTTTTTGCTTTTCATTATTAAATCTAACATGATATTTGAACAATGCATTAAAAGATAATTTATTTTAGCCATTACAATAAAAATTATTTAATTTCTTCAATAAAGTCTTCTTCCAATGTCTCATTATGATGAAAAATTTTTCTTAGAATCTATGCCAACGGATCACCAATTCTGGCAAATCCTACTAACCTGGAAAGACTTTGAATATGGATCTGCTGTTGGCCTGTGTACCTCTCATCCAAAACCCAGGTTAGCTCTGTTGAATGGAGCTCAGATGTCTATCTATTTAATTTTTACCACAGCAACCAATGAATATCACATAGCAAGGAAGAACTACTGTCCACATCAGTGGAGGAGTCATCAACTATAATGGAATCACAAATATTTAAGTGTTTGACTTTTATGAGGTACGAATATCCCCTACATCATGCATACTGGTAGGTCATATCAATGAGGAATAGAATTATTATATATACAAGGGAAAAGAGCAAATTCCAAAACTAGGAGATTATTGGCCTTTATGTCAATACAGATCAATTTAAAATTAGAGAATGTTAGAGCTGGAAGAGGCCTCAAAGATCATCTATCTAAACTTCTTTTTCCACAACTGAAGAAACAGGGAAGCAGAAAAGTTGGTTTTACCAATGTTTTTGTCACCACATAGTTCATTAGCTAAGCATACAAATATTTATTTAGCTATATATTTAAATTATGATCATAGGATCATGTATTTAAAGATTGAATGGATATTGAAAGTCATCAAGCCCAACTCACTTATTTTACAGATGAGGAAACTGAGACCAGAGAGGTTAAGTGAATAGTACAGGGTCATACATAGCTATTGAGTATCTGAGGTAAAATTTGAACCCAAATCCTTCTGATTACAAGTCTAATGCTCTATATGCTACAGCAAACAATGAAACAAAAAAGCAAACAACAACAACAACAACAAAAATAACTCCACAGTTCAGTAGTACTTACGTTGTGAAGGCTTCATTTTGCTTTGCTCCATGGTAATAGGAATAGAGATTAAACATCCCTATCATGAAAGCCACAAATACCATGATGAATATAACCATGAATTTGAAGATGTCTTTCACGGTCCTTCCCAAGGATATTTGTAGAGGCCCAAAGCTTTCATTAGCTGGTAAGATGTAGGCAATTCTAGAGAAACTTAAAACTACAGCAATAGCATATAGGCCTTCAGATATGATTTGAGGATCAGATGGGTCCCATTTTATCCTGGCTAGGAAAGAACAATAGTTTTGATGAATATATTGAAGTTGTTTAAATGGGCCTACCCCTTCTCTTTTCCTCTCTGTGAGATGTGTGTGTGTGTGTGTGTGTGTGTGTGTGTGTCTGTGTGTGTTTGTGAGTGACAGTGACAGACACATATAGTAGAATCCTACCTCATCTTAATTTTGGATCAAGGTCAGAGAAAACATACACCTCCATGGGAAGAAAGGAGATAGGAGTGATATCTAAAGGCACAAATGGATAATGGTTTACACAGTGATTTTACCGCCTGATGCTGCCCTATTTCTTATCTCCTCCACTGTGAATAATAAAATAATTCATATATAGCTTTATTCTTTGCAAAGTACTTTCTTCACAAAAAATTTGTGATTTAGTTCAAGAATCATTATCCCCACTTTACAGATGGAGAAACTAGGGTTGCAAGGGGCATAGTGACTTGGCTAGGGCTACAAAGCTAGTAAATGTCAGAGCTAGAAATCCTAGAAATGGAAGTTACATCGAAAGTCATCTAATTCAACCCCTACATGAAACATGAACTCCCTCTATAATATCCCTGATGAAAAGTCATTCAGCAGCCACTGAAAGACCAGCATCAAGGAATTCACCTCTGTATGAAACAATTCATTCCATTATTTGTCAGTTCTAAATGTTAGGAAATCTCTATTCATGTTGAGGCAAAATCTACTTCCCTTTCACTTCTGGCCATTAATCCTAATTTTACATTCTGTGGCCAAGCAGAGTATAAGTCTTATTTTCCATATAACAACCCTTCAAATAGTTGGACATCACAATCAGGTGTTCTCTTCTCAGAGTTAAACATCCCTAGTTCCTTCAGCCTAATCTAATATGTCATGATTTTTAGTTCCTCATTATTATCTGTAAAAGACCTTACCAGCTTTAAATCTATGACCCTATGATCCCCTTGTCCTGGTCACCCTGCTTTAGACCACTCGTTTGTAATTGTTCTTCTCCAAAAATGCAGTGCTCAGAACCAAACATGTTATTCCAGTTACGGTGTGACTAAGGCAGAGTATAAATGTGCACTTTGCACATTTGATGCACCATACTTTTATTCACAAAACCTAAGATCAAATAATTTTGGGGTGCTATCTCACATCTTTGCATCGTATTGATGTTGCAGTCTATGAAAAGTGATATCTCTTTTTTTAAGCCTTATTTTTCATCTTGTCTTTCTCTTATACGTTGACAATTTTTTTGGTCTAGGTATAGGACTTTACATATGTTCCTATTAAATTTCACCTTATTAGTTTTGTCCCATCATTCCAACCTTGTGAGATGTATTTAGATATTGATTTTGTCATCTAATTTATTGATTGTTCTCATCATTTTGCCATTTTGATGAGCATTCCAAGCAGTAGGGTTTTTAGCTAATTGATAGATAAAAATGCTGGATCCCTAAGCCCCTGTGGCTACTTTATAAATACTTCTTTCTACATTAACAACAATCTAGATGTCTGGCCTTGACACAGTGGCCCCCAGACAGCAAGAATTCTTGTTATACCATGTTTTAATTCATTGTGACTTCCTCTGCACTTTCTTTCCAACCAAGGGCCCAATTCATTTTCCACTTAGTTCCTCCTGACTCAAAGCCTCTATTTCTGACTATTTATGCCCAGATTTAATAACGACATGGAAAAGATGAACCAGATGTTAGAACAATCCTGTCCTGCTTCCTTGGATTCCAGAAAGGTTTTCCTTTATAGCTCTTATATAATTATTGTATAACAATTAACACCCCATCCAATCAGTTTGGTAAAACTATGACAATTATTGGTTTTACACTATTCTGATATCACATTAAACTTAAGAATTTTACATCTAAGGTTGTAAGAGACAACAGTTTCCTCACTGGTATCCACCATGCCCAAGTAGTATAATCATCTGAACCCAGAACACATCACTCTGATTCATTAGCTTGAGAAAGCCAAGAAAATCTGCCAAAGTCCCCACCATCCTCAAAACAAGTAGACCAAAACTACTAAGTGTGACACCTATTTTACAGAGAAAGTTTAGCTACCATTTGAGCACCATAAAACCATCCATCTAATAATCCTGACTACAGCTCTTTTCCCATTATCTGTAGCATTACTCACGTTGTTTGAAAGTTTATACCTTCCTACATCAACTGAACATCACCTCAAAGCAAAGACATCGTCTGATCAAGTTGCTGTTCCTCTTTCTCCAGTATATTAACAAGGTCAAACCAGAGTATAATGTCTAATGGATCTTTAAATTTGAAGCCAGAAAATCAGTCTTGGTAATTATGCTCTCTCTGAGGCCCAAAAAACATCCCACTAAAAGCTCTGCTGTCAAGTCCCTACCAACACCCTACAAAGGATGGAAGGGGTTTCAGAGGACACTGATTGTTTATATAGCTATTTCTGGGTCTGAAAGAATCTCTTAATCCAAGAGCCTCATTTACTTGCTTCTTCCTCCCAAGGTTTGTCTATCCTGTCTTCCTTTCTGTGGTAAAACCTCTGGCTCTACCATTAGAAGGTGGAAAAAAAAAAAGGTCCGTTAGGGTCTTACATATGCATGATAGGAAATCTATGCTCCTCGGGACAACTGATCCCTCCATTTGCCCTGAAAGTGTATCTGGCTCCCAATTTAGAGACTTTTAGGATAAGAGAATTGAAGAAACCACATAGTAGAACTCTTGTACCTTTTGTGACTTCCTTAGACTGGAGCCCTTGGCTACCTAGGTTCTCAAAGTCCTTATCTTACTAGCTCTACCCTCTGCTAAGGATATGAAGCCTTAAGTAGCACTCAATTCAATCAGTTCCCACTCTGCCCTTCATGGCAGCATAAATAACAGTCAAGTGGCCAACTGAACCCTTAGAAAAAATTTTGGACAAGGTGTTTGATCAAGTAAGAGACGAGGGAAGTGTAAGAAAAAGCTGTGTGTCATAGAGAAAGGTACAGTTGCTTTATTTGTTTGTTTTTCAAAGAAAAGCTTCCTACTAAATTAGAGCTATCTAAAAGGGACATAAGCTAACTTGGGAGGAGACTGGCTACACTTCATTGGGAATCTTCAAGCAAATTCTGGATGACCATTTAGTCAAGTGTGTTGTAGAGGGAATTATTGGCCATGTATGTATGAGGGCAGCTAGGTGGCATAGTAGATAGAGTGCTATGCCTGCAATATAGCTATTTCTGGGTCTGAAAGAATCCAGGAATCAGGAAGTCTCCTCTTCCCGAGTTCAAATCCGGCCTCAAATACTAACCATGTGGTGCTGGGCAAGTCACTTAACCATGTTTGCCTCAGTTTTCTGATCTGTAAAATGAGCTACAGAAGGAAATGGCAAACTGCTCCAGTATCTTTGCCAAGAAAACCCCAAATGGGGTCATAAAGAGTTGATTACAACTGAAACGACTGAACAACAACAAAGCCAATTGTGCTGGTTGAACTCTTAGTTTCATTTAAACTCTGTTTTGTACTGGCCCTAATGATGTGGTACTTGGTCCAAAGAGATTGAGAACCACTGGTTTTAGGAGTGTTTCAAAAAGTTACAAAAAGTAAATAATCATAGGAGGCAGCATGGAGTGGTGGACAGAAGGCAAGACCTGAATTCAATTTCTTTTTCCTTACACATAATAGATGTGTGACCTTGAACAAATTGCTTAACATCACAGTGCCCTCGAAACTGACTAAGACCATGAGTTACAGAAGAATTACCGATCTCCTTCAGTGGAGGGAGTTTCCACACTGGAAATTTTCTAACTGACAAAACCACAGGTACTTTGTCCCCCACTCCTAACTCAAGAAGAAAAATATCACTAGAAAGACTAGAATTTAGTAATATTTCAAAGGACCAAGCTGCATCAACTGAGGCAGTAGTTTTTTTTTCAATTAGGCAAAGAAAATAAAGTAGGATGAAAACTATATTTCAAAGTAAAATTCATAATGTCATTTGCCTCTGTTGATGTGCTTAGTGACAGAAAGCCTAATTAATAAATGTGCTGTGACCAGCTAAACTTAAACAGGTTTAGCCATACCAGTTTGGAATGTGTATATTAGAGGAGGCAACCCCAGTGAAATTCACAGCAGAAAAAGACAGACAGACCTTATGCCAATTCATTAGCATTTGAAAAGACAAGCATCAAATAGGGGTATTTTACATTCATCTGGACTAACATTAATTCCGTAGCATAAACTCACCCAAAGTGTAGTACTTCACATTGTCTCCCACAGAGGTCAAGTCTTTCAAAGTATCATTTGCGTCCACAATGCTCTGGGCTTTGGAAGCATGCCAAAATGCCATGAACCTAGCAATGAATGATGCTGCAAAGATGGCTAACATACCAAAATCCAGCATATTCCATAGCTCAAACAAATATTCCTTGGGACCTTGGGACCAAATTTCTTTACATTCAGCCCATATCATTCCTGTGTATGAAAAGGGAGAAAATACAAGTTTATATTCTTAAAAATATACATAGTCCTTTTAATGTTGCTGGCAGGGTGAAGCTTTTTTGATTATCAGAGCACTTCAGTGAAAATTTTATTTTTCTCAAATCATCCTTAGAGCAGGAAAAAAATTATTTTTTAGCTTAAAATTTAATTTGTACAAGTTTGCAAGCAAAAATAAAAACAATCAAATGAAATTGCTTATTTTCTTCCCTTATGGACAGAAGAAGGATCTAAAAGGAGCCTTAGAGTTCAAGCTCAACCCTTTCATTTTATAGTTAAGAAAAATTCCTCAGCTGAAAGGCAATGTCTAGCCCCAAACCACATAGGCAGTAATTGGGAGAGACAGGTTTGGAACTTAGACCCTTTGCCTCCAGCTAGGTGGCACAGGGGATAGAGTGCCAAGCCCAGAGCTAGGAAGACTCATGTCCCTGAGCTCAAATCCGGCCTCAGACACTTACTAGCTGTGTGACCCTGGGCAAGTTACTTAACCTTGTTTGCCTCAGTTGCCCCATCTGTAAAATGAATTGGAGAAAGAAATGAAAAACCACTCCAATATCTTTGCCAAGAAAACCCCAAATGGTATCATAAATATTGGGATATGTCTGAAAACTAATAAATATCAACAACAACCTCCAATTCTAATCCATTGCTTGGTATACATATCACGTGTTAGGACTTAAAGAATGGAAAGCAGATTTCCCTTATCTGGATTTTGAGAGTTACCCTCAAAGATGAGCTAGAGTATATGTCTGTTTCCAAAGAGAGAGAATCTTAGTTATAAGGAACTCTACACATCATCTAGTCCAATCTCCCATTAAATTAAGGAATGATACAGACAATTCTCTGAGCATGTGTTCATCTTGCCTCAGCTTGGAGTCTTCTAGGGGTGGGAAGATCACTATGTCACAAGACAATCTCTTCTACTGGTAGAACTTTGTAATTCTAATTGCTTTAGAAAAAAAAAATTTACTCCTCCACATGACAGACCTTTGATTTATTTGAAGACAGAGACCTCCTCTAAGTGTCTCTTCAGTCTAATGTTCTCTATTGTACGTTCTTTAGTTAATCAATGTCCTTCTTAAAGTATAGTTCCCTATAACTGAACACAGCATTTTAAATATGTTTTGGCCTTTGCCAAGTTCAGAAGCATTATTAACTCTCTTGTTCGGACACTATGCTTTCTAATGCAGCCTAGGAATGAATTCATGTTATTAAAACCTACATCATGGGGTTGGCTAATATGGAGGATGATTCATATTTTGAAAAACAATAAATATCCTTCTATTCGATATTTGTAACATTGATTGTATAGCATTGGTGGATCTTCACATTTATCCTTGTTAAAGTTTGTCTTCATAGGTTTGGCTATTTCAATTTATTTAATTCATTTTTCATTTGAATTCTTCTATACAGCCCATAAATGATTTCTTTCATTTTTAACATTATTCTGTCCACAGATTTGATGTGTATACCTTCTATATCCAAATGTTCATTTCAAATCAACAAAAATTAATTTAGTCCCTGATATTCATAATGTGCCATTGCACACACTGTGGGCAAAAATTGGGTTATAGATCTGGCAATCATCTGCAAACAGATGACAATTGAACCCATGACAACTAATGAAATCTCCAAAGAGAGAGCACAGAGAAAAAAGTGTTTAGAGCAGTGCCCAGGACAGAGAGCCTTGAAGCACACCCACAGCATGTCATGGATGATGATTTAGCAAAAGAGATTGAAGAGTTGTTAAGACATAGAGAAGGAGAAGAAGGATGAGATCAATGTCATAAAAAGCCAGAAAGAATGTAGTAACAAAGAGGAGAGGGTGATAAATAGGGAAAAATTAGCTGCATAGAGGTCAAAAAGGATGAGTATTAAGAAGTCACTGGATTTGGTACTCGAGAATCACCGATAACTTGCTGTTAAGTGATATTGTTAGAAGCCAGATTGCAGAGGGTTTAGGTGTTTTGACGGAACGTTTAGATAGCCTTTTTTTTCCAGGTAATTTGACTGAAAAAGAGAAGAGAGCTACAGGATAGAAGCTAGCAGGAATGATGGGTTCTAGTGAGGGTGTTGTAGCAGAAAAGGAAATCAGTAGAGGTAGTTACTGAAGAGAGAAAAAAAAATGAAGTTGTGTAAGGTTAGGATTGAAATAACCCCACCCTACTTGGCACTGATATACTTGTCAGGTGAAAACACACCTCTACAGTTAATTCTCTTGTGCACTAATTGTAAACAAGGGGAGAATACCTGCCTAGGTACAACAAGAAGTACATTTAGATTGACTGAGATACTCGGTCACACCCCCTAGAGACTATATAAAACTTGGAGATTGTAGAGAGATTGCAAAGTTCTTTGTGGACTCCTGAATGACTACTGTGAGCCCTCAGAGCTGTAGACATATAGGCTACTCCCAAGATGTCCCTTGATCTCCAGTGCTTGCAACCTTAGAGATTTCGAAGAGTGGATACTCCTTTCAACCCTAATCCACCAGTGATATTGTTATCATTCTCTTTGCTTGAGCTTAGGTGGTTTTTATCTTATTCTCAAGCCAAAAAGCTCCTTTACTTTCATGTGTTCTCTGGTCTGTTCTATTCTGTAGAACTTCCTTGATTTCTATTAACTTTGATAAAGAGATGTATTATCTATTTTTGATTGTCTTTTGGTGAGGAGCTAAATTAGACATGGCAAGGTCAGTACTACCTTAACTTAAAGGTTAAGTTAAGTAACCTCCCCTAACTTAGGTAACCCCTCCACCTGCCTCTTGGTGGTAGGGAAAGGAAGTTTTCCTTTGTTCCCCACAAACAGTAGAAATCCACAGTGTCCTTTGAAGAATGGAAGGTCAAATCCTTGATTAGATATCTATCTACACTACTAGATATCTATCCATCGGTATGTATCCATGCAACTTAAGCCATGCATACTGCACAGATGTTATTCATGTATATCTTACATTTCAGGGCTTATCTCCAGGAATATGTTTGCACTAAATACTCTTGGCTATTTCCCTTGCAAGAAATTTTCTTTTATTTTTCTATTTTCTTTTATTTATTTAATTTATTTTAATTTTAACTTAGAAGTATAGAGTCTTTTTTTTTAGGCAATTAGGGTTAAGTGACTTGCCCAGGGTCACACAGCTAGTAAGTGTCAAGTGTTTGGTCTGAGGCCAGATTTGAACTCAGGTCCTCCTGACATCAGGGCCGGCCCTCTATCCACTGTGCCACCTGGCTGCCCCTCTATTTTCTTTTAAAAAGCACTAGAAATAAGAGTTATGTTCAGGCTGACTTCCCCTATGTATCTTCTGCTCTGAGGCCTCCCAATAGCTATTCAAAAGTCTATTCTTGCCTCTCAAGTCCTTTATTCAAACTCACTTGATGGTTTTATACAGTCCCCAAAGGGTATAACCAAGGCCCTCCACCAATTTGAATAGACTTCTCCTCATATCTATGGAGGTGTCAAGGATTGTTTACACTTAGGGAAAGGGCAAGAGACTTAGTGAACAACACAAAGATATGTTCTTACATGACAAATACATCAGGGCTAGGCGGGATTAGGTGATTTTGACCTCACCCTTACAATTAGGACAACCTATAGAAGAAAATGGGAGGGGGTAGAATCAGAATGAAAGGCAGAGAGACTGCCATTGGTGCCAATAAAGGGGCAACTCCATCAGATCAGCAGCAGGAAGGTAAATGAGAAATGTGAGAAAATAAGTGCTTTTTTTTAGTGGAAATGTTTGTAGGTTTATATCAGCCTATTACCTACTGACCTTTATTGAAATGGAACCTAGATAAACAACCTTTCACTATTCCTACAGGGAGAAATAACAGTATTTTTGCAAGTATGAACATTAATGAGTAAAAGAAATACTGGTTTCAGCAATTGATCCTAGAGGCTTACTGACTTATGGTAGAAAAATATTAGTAGTAAATACTTAGTTAACAGTACTTCCTATATGCCACTTTCTAAAATGATTTAAGGAAACTTTCTCTGAAATCAAATACAAAGGTCAGTGAACTGATATTTTCCTAGCAAAATCTTTTTATTCCTTCACAAATAGAAAGACTAAATAAATATTCATCGACCAGAAACACCCAGTGTAGCAAACTGCTGTGCAGTTCAAATTCCATTATCATATCTAATTTAAGGATAAGGTATTATTTATAATGGGATAGCTCTGTAAGGGTGAAAAAGATAAACCTATAAACTTTATTTGAATTTTTTTATGAAGTAACTCTATGAAATATTAAAGAACCAGGGTAAGGCCATCTGCCTGATGAATATGACTTGGATGGAAGATTTATATTTAAGAAAAAGACTTACAAAATATATTTTATTTTATATTTACAAAATTTTATTTTTAAAATGTAGGTACATGAGTGTAATGGACTATTTCTGTGCTGTAAGAAAGAACATGATGAATACAGAGAAGCATTAGTTCACATATGAACTGATACAAAGTAAAATAAACAGAACCAGGATGATAATGTATGGAAGGATGACAATGATGTAAACGGAAATAACAAAAACAAAACAATTGAAACTGAATCTCACAAAATTAGAGTGACTAAGCTTGGCCTCAAAAGAAAAGAAAATCACCCCTTGCTATACTGAAGAAGTAGGGTATAATGGATGTGAGATATTGCATATAATATCAGGCATTTTGACATAAAATTTACTTTTGTGTAACTTTTTTTCCTTCTTCATATTTTATTGTAAGGAATGTGGTTTTTTTTGGGGGGGAGGGTTGAGCAGGAATTCAACATTTATTTTTAAAAATAAATGGAGGCGGATCACTCTGAAGACAATGGCAAGGTTGTGAGCTGTACTGGTGAGCAAAATATTCCCTCACATAAAATAACATATCCGTAAAACACTGAAAACATTACTTAAGAGAAATACCAAAATGGGCATGTTTTGACTAATTTCTTCTTTCCTATATATAAATGTTTATATAGATAATCCTAATGTTGACTTCAAAAAAGATTTACTTTCTGTTTCCTTAGCTATAAAATAAAGGGGTTGGGCCACATGATCACTAGGATACCTTCTAGCTCTGTGATAGCAGACTACAGGAATTAGATCATCTCTACGGAAAGAACAACTGTGGTTGACAGGCTCGTACATGTACACAATAAAAATAATGTGAGTTGGTAAAAGCATAAAGATTATAAGACATTATGTTGTAATACATATACCTACAAGGTAAGAAGAATATGTATCAAATCAATAAAAGATTTGTGCAAAATCATGACAACTTTATGAAGTCATCTAGATTGTCCCCTGAACTACAGAAGAGATTTCCTGTTTAAAGCCATTTGGTATTCTTCATTGCTGTCCTATATGAGATCACACATGGGTAATGTGGCCAAGGAAGCTGAAGTTTCTGATGCCTATATTAGCTATACAAGCATCCTTGAAGTATAATATTATCTCATTTGATCCTCTCAACAACCCTGGAAAGTAGTTCCTATTATTATATCCATTTTACAGCTGAGGAAACTGAGGCAAATAGAGGTTTAGTGACTTGCTCAGGGTCACACAACTAGTAAGTGTTGGAGGCCATATCTGAACTCAGGTCTTCTAAACTTTAGGCCTAATTCTCTATCCACTGTGCCACCTAGGATTTAAAATGTAAAACTCCTATGTGAGCTCAAAGATGCATTTCTAAATCCCCATGGACCCAAAATACTTTTATTTCATTATCTTGTTGAGTAATCACTCCTAGCACATGTTAATGAGCCTATAGGAGATTTCATGTTGCTCTGGGACTGAAGTCATGACTCTTCTGAATGTGAATGGCAGCTTTGTGCAATTATGATCAGCAGGATTTGGCTCATAATTTCCCATTGAATTCCCTTTTTTGTACATTCTCTAGATATATGAAAAACATAACCCACGTGAGGAGAATATGAAGTCAGTAATGAACACAAAACAACAGAGCCTTAAAGACACAAAAGAAATCATAGCATTTGGTGCATTTTTCCCTTCATGTGGCATACATTTGTATGAGTTTAGTCTGAAGGAATCAGTGTCATTCAGTCCAACTGCTAGGGTTGCAAAACTAAATTATAATGGAAAATTACACTTTACCTATTACCCAGGATATAATGAGCATCTCCATCCATGAGAAGCAGGATGTTTTCATCCTGAACAGCTGTTTTCCATTTTCCATGTTAGTTTCATTAGGGCGGAGTTTGGGGCCTTCGAATCTATCAGCTGCATTCATAACTAGGAGTCCCAGGAAAATGGTGAAAGAGGCAGCATGTGCTACAAACTTCATGAATGGTCCACGCATTATCCTTCCCATCTGTAGCATATCACAGAATACACACCAAGACAGAGTCAACTAAATTTTATGTATTCAGGAAACAAAGTGAAGATGTTACATCTATATACAATGGTGTTTCCAAAATTCAGTATATAGTGATTAAATTAAACAAACATAAAAGATTATTTTTCTGTAAATTCTTTCCTTACCTATATATGATTTTCTGTGTTTAATACTTTGAGAATTTTTTTTCTTTTAAGGCAAACCTTGTTACTATTACTATTGATTTCAAAATAAATTCATTAATAGGAGCTTTATTAAAAAAAAGGAACACATTATATAATTGGGCATGTTTAAGACTTCAGGAAGTAGACACGAAAATAAACACACAGTTATTGCCCTATGCTATAGCAAAATGCAATACCGATTGATCATTATTTGATTTATGTTGATAAATTCCTTTATTTCATTTTCACATATAAAATTCAGGCCCCATATGATGAAGATATTTTGTTGAGATTATAATCAATTTCCCCCAAAATAATCATGGTTGGTACCAAAATGAGAATTTCTATCAGCTTTACAGAGAACCAAAAAGTATAAAAGCAAAATATTCTCATTTGTGGCAAGACCTTAACATCCAATCATATTGGCAATCTTTTATTCCTCAGAAAGTTGACATGCAGCTAAATGCTTTGATGGCAGGCATGGTCATTTGTCCTCTTCCATTTCATTTGTCAGTAGAACTGCAGATGTCATAGTAAGTTAGAGCTGGAAGAGGCCACTCAGTCCAACCTCCTTTTTTGATAAATGAGGCAGATACAGATGCCCAGGCTTATCTGTATGTTATAAAACACTCGATTGAAAATTATTATTATACTGTTTTTCTATTCCACTTAAGACCAATGGCATGGGCAGTTTTGCTGTCTGTTAGTAGTTCAGGTAAAAGGTACAATGGGAGAAGAGACTAGCTGGAATGAAGTTTTTGAAATATCTACAAATGTTATTTATCCATATATCATTTATTCTTTATTACAAATAATTGAGAACCATATCTTTAAAAAGATGTTCTTGCTTTTCTGACTTTCTCTCAGTGGTCTTAGATAACTTAAATCTAGGTTCTAAATTCTAGGTCCTCATTTGGGTGTCTTTGGCCACATGCTTTTGTATATTATAGAATATAAACATCATGACCCTTTGCTATAGAGAAAGGAAGGGAACTGATCAAGTGAAGCTAATATGGATAGTGTATCTAATAAACTAGGGAAGATCAGAGAGGGCATATTTCTTTTTAAATATTACTCATATCTACACACATGTATATAACATGCACATACATGGAACATATATGACACAAATAGCCCATATAAAAATAAAACCTCAAACATGGCCTAAAGCCAATATATGACCTACCACACTCTTTGAGTGCTGCCTGAGCCAGATTAAATTGTAATTGGGAAATTCTTAATAACACAAATAAAAACATGATAGAACATAGATAATATTAATATGTGGTTTTCTAAGTCAACATGCAGCCTGTAGAGTTCTCTATTATGGTTTAGTGGCCCTGTTTCTATTTGAGTTTGATACCACTAGGTATAATCACAAATATACATACAAGCTGCGGGGAAGGCTGATCTACACTGGTGGAGGAAATTCCTCACTGGGAATTTCTAACATCACTGAAAACACAAGTCTATCTTCCACTCCCCAAATACACACACACACACACACACACACACACACACACACACACACAGAAGTCTTACTCAAATGAAGACTCTGCCACTATCAGGCAAGATCAAGGAAAACTATGCAAGCTGGAAAAACTTCAGGTAAGGGCAATGGACTGAATATCTATGGTCCAACAACCTCCTAAGTCCAGAAAGGCTTTAACGGCAGGTTGGGTATAAGGTGGTGAATATTTTTAGACACTGCAACTCTCTACAACCTAATACTAAAGCACACAATAATTGTGATGTGTCAATTCAAGGAGTTCCCACATCAATGCAATCAAAGGTCATTAATGTGTTCAAGTATATAATGTATGTGCATTATATAATAAGATTGTTAATATTATATGCTTGTTCACAGGTCAATCAGGATTTATTGATACTCATTATATTCTTATTACCAAACACTGCCATATGGATGGAATGGGAAGAATACCTTTTCTAAAATAATTAGAGAGCACAGGGCAATAGATTTTGTTAGGAGGGTGACAGATTGTTTTTATTAAGTATTCAGGGAGAAAAAGAGAATAACAAAGAGACAAGATTGTTTTTTAAAAGTTAGAGGTAACATTTTGGAAGAAAATTATTCCAAATGAGGAAAGGGACATTGACAAGGTGAAGAGGGTTATAGTTGACCTGACATTATTTTCATAGTTACTGGTAAATCTGGTTAATTTTGCGATTTATTTCAATAACATAATATTTCTATTCTCCCCAAAAAATAATAACCAGTTTGAACAACTTCAAAATCCATTTTGCAATATAAATATGAATTTTTTTTGCATTACTGGGGCAAAACAGCTTTGTTAAAGAGACAGATTCTATCCCTAAGTTCCCAAAGGGTCAACAACAATAAGTAAGGTAGATTTTAAAAGTGAGTGACCTTAACAACGTCCTATCAGGTATCTGTAATAGCCTCTCACTTCATTCTAATGTTTGATTATAATTCCTACTTTTCAACTGATTTTGTCCAGTCCAACTGGATAGGCTTTTATCCAAACTGAGATGCTTAAGTTTTACAGACTCACCTTGCTGCATGGAGCAAACCAGTAAATCAGAGCTAGGAAGGGCAAGCCAGCTGCCACAGCAAGGACCACTAGAAACTTGACAGCAATTGTCTGCTGCCTTAAACCTGAGAGATTCTCATACCAGATGGAGAGAAGCTGTTGCTGGCAGTTTGGATGGGCTACAAACTGGAACAGAGATCAAATGAAAGGAAACAATTAAAGGAAAATTAACATATCCTACTTTTTTTATTTAAATATACCATTTTGAGCCCTCTAGGTGGAGCATTTTATCAGAGTACAAATGTAGGATGCAAAACATTCAGCTAATGCACATAAAACCAGCTAGCAGGTGTTTCCAGCATGTGTTTTATCTACTACAGTAGACCAATGTAAAGAGAGACTATGTGCCCTACGTAGTGTTGGCTAAGACTCTCCCAAAGCAGGAAGGGGAGAGAGGGAGAAGGAGGTAAAGGAAGAAAGAGGAGTGACTCACTAAGAAGGAATTGCAAGACAGGATTCAAAGATATACTTATCCCAAATTGGGATCCCTAATTAGACTAGACCAGAAATAAGGCGAAATGTTTATTTTCATTTATCTTTAATCCCAATTCAAGTCATTAGAAACATAGCCAGAACAGGGTGATCAGAAATTTGACTTAGGGAGCTAAACTTAGAAGATACTGAAAGAACCTGAAATCTTCCAGCAGCATAAAAACAATAGTGTTTATTATCTACTTAAACAAGAATAATTGGCTGGGGCCATCTCTTTCCTGCTTCACTCCATGCCTTCCCTTTGAATTGAGGCCACCTATCTATAAAGCACTTTGAATGTTAAATGAATGAAGTATTATTAAGTTCTTACTATATGCAAGTAGTTTAATTAATACTCCCATTATATAGTTGAGGGGGCTAAGGTACAGAAAAGCTAAATGACTTGAGATTACATGGATGGTAAATCTCATTCTTCTGATTCCAAATTCAGTGGGGGTTTTTTCCCATTTATCAGATATGTAAAATTTGGAAAGCAACCAAAGGAAAACTATCATATTATAGAGATTCATAAAATCACAGATTTTCATAGTTGAAAGGGTTGGAGTAAGTTGAATGAATGAACGAATCAATCACTCCAACTCACTTAAAATAACTACCTTAATCAGATGAGAACACCTAAATGCTGGGGATTCAAATCTAGGAGCTCACACTATAATTAAGAGAAATAACATATCTATGAGAGTTCAGCTGCACTGCAGATAGAAAGGCCCAGGGTTTTTTCAATGGTATTTTATGCAATGGGAAGGGTAAGAGTGGGTTTAAGGACATTTGTAAATTTTAAGGTTTGCGGTAGACTTTACAACCTTAGTTCATTTGACCCTCACACCAGTCCTGTGTGATAGGTGCTGGTATCAACATCCTTGTTTTCAGGCAAAGAAACTAATGCTCCAAGAGTTTAAATGACTTGTCTATGGTCTCAAAGCTAGTTAGTGTCAGAAATGGGATTTCAACTCAGCTCTCTCCTGACTCCAGGTCCAGCATTTTAACCAATACTCTGTCTCTCACTGGCTTTCTCTGTTGGTTAAATGCTGTCCATTTAAATAATTGAGGTTATACATGTTAGACAGTTGCATGGAATTGTGGGATTTGTTTTTGTTTTTTGGTGGGATAATCTTTAAGCTATCCGTGTATCATCTCTATTTAGCATCAATAAAAGTACAAGCAAAAAAAAACAAACAAACAAACGGGGCTAAATGCCTGAGCTTACTTTTTTGACTTCATATTTAATAGCAAGTTTTAAACGACTGAGGCTTGGACGCCCATGGTCTCCATTATTAGGGCTCACTTCAACATCCCCATTCAGAATGGCCTCCACTTCTTCTGTGTTTCTGCAAAGATCAAGAAGTCCGACAACAAAATCTTTGCACTGCATTGACAATCTTTTGTAGTCATTCTAGGAGAAGGAGACATAATAACAGAGCTGATTTTACAACTTTAGACTCAAGGAGAAAATTTTCTCGGACCAGAAAGTTTATCAAAAACTTCAGAGAAAAAAATTATTGTTTCAACATTCCTTAATATTTCTTACTGTTCTGCTGAATTATAATGGCAAAGCAAAAAATTTTACTATTATACCTTAATAAAAAAGGAAATTTTGCTAGCATCTGTATGGAATTTGTATGTATTCTAGACTAGCAAAAGTAAACTTTATCAAAATCACATAATGAGTCAATAGCAGGAAAAAATAATAATTTGTATTCAAATTCTTTTTCCAGCATTCTGAAAGTACTTTTACATGAATTATCTAATTTTTTTCACATCTCTGTTAGAAAGGACTATGTAAGTAAGGTGAATTTTAGTATTTATTCTTTCTTAGAGTTTTCTTCCCAAGATCCATAGCCATAACAATCTCTATTTCCCAGGTGTTGTTTATGAGTTCCCATGATCACATTCAAAACAGTTCCTATTGTGCAGTCATGGTAAATTTAGGGGTGAAGTGATGTAAAATTGTGAGGCTATTGCTGGCAATATGCCTTCTTTGTCTATTGCCCTATAAAGCAAGTGGGCACTGGTCAGTGACTGGGGACCCGCTTAGGGGTGGATGTGCAGGCTGAATGCTGTGCATGCCTTGATTGGCTTGGGAGGGGGGAATCTGTGTGTTTGCCTCAAATCGGCCCCCACTGAGGCTTGAGGGGATTTAGGAGAGTGTACAAGTTGTGCTGGTCTCCATTGACCCCATCATGCTGGCCCCTGTAATAAGGGCTGTTAGGGAATGCTGTAGGAGTTGGTGCTCCCATTATCAGCAAACTCCCTTTGAGAAGACTAGACCAGAATGAAGTAAGCTTATTTAACCCCTTAATATGACTCCATTCCTGTCTTACTGTCTGACCGGATCAAAAGTGAACCTGCTAGTGAGGGAGGTGCTGGAAACCCTCTTGTGTCTCTTTACTAAGAAGTGGTGTAGTCGATGTGTTTACTTGTCCAACAGACTGTTGTACACATTTGACATATTCTTGAAATAACATTTCCAATTTGCTGCTATTATTATTACTATCACTGCCAATATCAACTCACATTATTTTTAGTTCATTCTGATTACAAAGTACCCTATACAAATGATCTCATTCAGTCCTCACAACAAAACTGAGAGATAAACAAGTATTTTAATTATTACTCCCATTTTACAGGTGAGGGGGCTAAGGCACAAAAAGGTTAAGTGACTTAAAACCACATGGATAGTAAATGGCAGAATAAGGACTCAAATCAGTCTTCTGATCTCAAATTCAATGCTTTTTTTCCACTGACACTATGAGATATGTAAGATCTGGAACTATCTTATTATCAGAGATTCATAAAATCACAGGTTTTCATAGTTGAAAGAGTGGGGGTAGGTTGAATGAATCAATCAATCAATTACTCCAACTCACTTAAAATAACTACCTTAATCAGATGAGAACATCTGTAACAAATACCTTGATCAGGCATTAAACCAGGAAAAGTCCTTAATTAATTGAGCATCAGTGCAAATCATTGGAGGAAATGGAATGACCCTATATAAAAAGTGTATTGGGATTGGCTGAAGAGACCCAGTCAACTCCCAAAACCTGTGGGTCTTGTATAAGATAAAGAGCTGGTCAGGTTTAGTGGTGGAGACATTTCTAGTCGGAGAGGATTTGGGGTAGGGGTTGCAGTGGGATTGCAGGAGGAGAAAGCCTCTCTCTCCTTCACATCCCTTTGACCCAAAGTTGACCTTATGAACTTCAAGAGGTTGAATGATTTTGAACTTCTGATAAGTGTCTTTGAGCACCAGTGTCTGCATCAGGTGTTGAATACAAACTAGAAACTCTGAAGAAGGACATATTAAGGACTCAACCAGGAGCTCAGCAGAATACCACACCATACTGAAAGGGAACTTCATGAAGAGCCCAAGAAAGGGAGAAAAAAAAAAAAACTTCTGACAACCAAGAGGGATGAGTTACCCTTTTTCTACATGCTCAGAGACAGATTGCTGGTGCAGTGGATAGAGTGCTGGTCATAGATTCAGGAAGACAAGTTCAAATTCTGCTTCAAGCAATTACTGGGTGTGTGACCCTGGGTAAGTCACTTAATCTCTGACTGCCTCAGTTTTCTCATCTGTAAATGGGAATGATAATCACACCTGCCTTCCAGGGTTGTTCTGAGGATAAAATGAGATAATATTTTAAAAGCACTTGAGTCACTTTCCCTCAGGAATGTATGTGTATTTGTGGGAGAGTATGTCCCACGCTTAGGGGGAGAGGAGAGAGAGATGTACTCTACCTCTCGTGCCCCTTTAGTAAATGCTGGTTTCTAAAAGCTAATTAAGTCAGACAGCCTAACTGCTACCAAATATGATAAATCTATGATCCTATGACCTGATAATTAATGGGGGAGGAGAGCATACTGGTAGGTGTTTGTGATATAATACAGTATTAGAACTTTACCCCTCTAGCACCACTATCTCCACATTCCCATGAAATTATTATTTCCTCATTCTTGAAAGCTACACCTCACTTTGGATTATAGTATAAACCAAAATACAGCCACTATTGATTACAATTTTCCTCCTAAGAGTAGAGAAGCCCATGGGAATTACAATGTCATCAACTCTTCCATGGGTTTTACACAATAATAATGAAATAGTAAGGAATAAGGGGCAGCTAGGTGGTGTGGTAGATAGAATGCTAGCCCTGGATTCAGGAAGACTCGAGTTCAAATCTAGCCTTAGCCACTTACTTGATGGGTGACCTTGGGCAAGTCACTTAACATTGTTTGACTCAGTTTCCTCACCCACAAAATGATCTGGAGAATAAAATGGCAAACCACTCCAGTATCTTTACCAAGAACACCCCCAAATCAGGTCACAGAAGATTTGGACACAATTAATTGACAAAACAACAACAAAGAATAGCGGAAGAGAGTTTGAACTTTCAGAGTAACTAGGAGGAAAGATTTGTGATAGGGATTTTCCCCAACTCCTCCCATCCCATCCAATTCAATATTACTTTTACCTTCCCTAAGGACTTTTAGGAATAGTATAGTTGCCTTTGATCATTTTTCTTTTCTTTTTCTTTTTCTTTTTTTTTTAATCATTTTTCTAAGACTTTGGAGCATGAGCTTTTCTTGAGAAGGGCAGCATGGGAAAGATCCTCTTTTGTTATGTTCTGGCCCTATTAAGCTACATTTCCACATTCTATAGATGGTAAAGGGAGTTTTGGCAGAGGAACTTTCCTAATCTGGGAGTCCTATCTATAAATGAAATCACACAACCACTCTCTCTGTCCAGTCAAATTGAGTCTAAGAGGCAGCAAGCAGTGGTCAATAGAGGGCCAACCAAAGAGTAAGAAAGACCTAGACTCAAGCCCTGCCTCTAACAGTGCCCCAGACAACTCTTTAAGAGTATTAAGATGTTAATCTATGTTGGGGGGCGGGGAGCTCTTTTAATTTGATCAAAATAACTTTAACAAAAGTGAAAAACCTGAAAGGAAAAGCATTCCCCACTTCATGAATCCTGACTGAAACAAAACAGCATTATTCCTGGGAATAGATTTTTTTTTTTTCTGATTCATTTTCTAGGATCTGACCTTATTCAATTCTGCAGTGTCACTGCCAGGACCTTCCTCTCATAGTTACAGAACATGTCAAGAAAATAATGCTTGAGTGGGTGAAAGGCCAATTTGTTATTCCTAAGAGTATTGCTTCTAAAATAAATCACAACTGAAATGGCTACGTGTTCCCATGATAGACAGAGGCCAAGTTATGACAGACTGCATGCAGTGGTACAAACACACATATAAATGTCTGCCTGAACATGAGACCCACCTCTGCTTCCACTGTTATGAATTAAAATGCCATCTTTATGAGGGTGACTACTTTTGAACATAAAATGATAATAATAGGCAAGACTTATACGTTACTTGAAGGTTTGCAAAGTACTTTATATGTAGGATATTATGATCACAGCTCTAGAGCCAAAAGGAACCTTAGGTTCTGAACTTGGTTAGTATTTTATGGTGTAAAACTGGAATGGGATGTTTTAAGTTTTGAGGACAAGTGAAATAACACCATAGCCCTTTACAAACCTTAAAATGCTCCATAAATGGTTTTTGTTGTTGTTGTGTTGGAAATCTAACTGCCTAATTTAATTTAACAATGCTGATCATTATGAGTCATATACATATACCACAAATCCCTTTCACTCTGTGAGTCCACCTCCAAAATGTTTCCTAGTTGGCTGAGATCTGGAGAACCTTTTTGATCTCCTAGACCATGTAGCATCTACCTTCTGATCATTACCTCCTTCCTCTCTTCATTTCCTCCTCTATCATTCCTTCTCTGCATTCTTTTTGCCTTCTTGTCACTCATTGAACTTTATCCTAGGAGACTTGGTCTCAAGTGACAAAGTATTATTGAGGTCAAGGGAATGAGGAAGAAGGGACAATGTGAAAGGAGTAGTGGAATGCAACTAGTAATATATAAGGTTGAATTGAGAGAGTTTTAATTTAGACCTTTGGGGATGACATGGATTTTAAAGATCATTTAATCTAAACTTTCATTTTATAGTTAAAGGGGACCTAACTCTATGCCCATTAGGAGCTTCCAAACAGTTTATCAGGAAAGTGATATGTTTTCTTTTTTTTTAATTAAATTTTTTTTGTTTTTATATAATCTACATTTCCCTATATAGCCTTCTCAGTCCCCTTTCCCAGAGAGCCATCTCTGACAACATAACAGTTCAGCAAAATCAACTAATATATCTATTAAGTCTGACTTTCATGTAGTGCTAAAAATCTGTTCTCTCGTCTCTGCAAAGAAGAGATGGGTTAGGTCATACAGTTTCATGGAATCACAAAATTTCAGAGTTGGAAGGGACCTCCAAGTCCATTGAGTCAAATACATACTTGAAGAAGAATTCCTTCCATAACATCTTCAACAAATGGACATATAGTCTTTGCTTAAAGACCTCCAGGAATTACAGGATAATTGAGGTTTGTGGCCTTCAATGTATAAATTTCCTTACTGGTAATTTTAAATGATGGGTCTAGTGTTTTGAATTCTTACTACACAGAGGAAAAAAAAATGTGGCAATCATGTTCTATTTAATTTTCTCTTCTTCCCTACCAGTATCACTATGTCAGTCAAAGATTGACTAAATAGGGTTTAGAAGAGTTTTCTGTTCCATCTCTCAACGCTGGTTTTAACAACATCAGCAGCCACCAGAACCACTAGACTAGAGTCATTGACCCCATGCAATATAGACACTGTAGGGAAGAACAGACAGCAAATATTTTTGGTCCCAAAGTGTGCTTCTCATATCTACAGATCACAAAATGGTATTTGGGATTTTATTTTCTCTTAAGGGAAAGCTAGCATTTTGTTTATCACTACTAGGTCACTTTGAATCATAGAATTTCAAAGCTGGAAGGGATGCTAGCAGTGATATAGCCTAATGTTCCTAAATGTGTGTTCTGTGGATCCCTGGCATCTCATGAAGCTGTCCAAGGAGTTCTGATCGCTCACGCTGCAGTGGCAGACAAACACACACAGCAAAACCATTTACTTTTCTGTCTTTCAGTTGGACCCACTGTGTCTGTTCCCTGGACATGGAGAACCAGAAGCACATTATCACATAATTTGAGTTGGAAGCACCTCGGCAACCACCTAGCTCAAGCTGAAAATGAAGGAATCTGGAGAATCCAGAGACTGGTTGAAACGTATGTTGTGCTTCTATTTCATTGTTGTTCTATCTCAATAGAGAGCATGTAAAATTACCAGTGTCTATTTATTATGGATATATATATGTGTGTGTGTGTGTGTGTGTGTGTGTAATATATATACATACATATGCATGTATATATGTATATGTATGTGTATATATGTATATGTATGTGTATATGTATATATGTGTGTGTGTGTGTGTATACACACACACACACACACACACACACATAGCTAGAAGGAACCTTGGAAGATTTCTGGTTCAACTCCTTCACTTTGAAGCTGAGGAAACTAAGGCTCAGGGAAAATAGGTGACTTGATCAAAAGTATATAGGCATTAAGTAACAGAGCTGAAGAAATTCAGTCAGGTCCCATATGTAGTTTCAAGTGCAGTACCATTTCCATTGTGCTGTGCTGCTTTAGGTGACTTATCCACAGCACACAGCTAACACAAGACAGTATTAAATGCAGCCCACCCCACAAAGAAGGTCTTTGGTTGGTAGGGGCTACAACACCAAATGCTAGGCAAAAGTCCTTAGGTATGCTCAAGGTTTATCTTCAGATATTTCTTCCAGATGAAGGTGGGTTTGAGTTGAAGGAAGGACATCTACATGGCAAGGCACTGTTTTTTTTCAGCCATATCTGTAAATGCCAACTTGATATCATTTTGTATGTTTTGTGTCCATCTGCCCAGTTAGCTTTCAGCGCATTAATAGCACATTCCGCCTTATCTTTTAGTTTTCCAATCTCTTCTGTAAGCAATAACTTTTCAGCCTTTTTGTAGGTCAAAGCTTCAACTCTGCAATCTAGTTCTGCTTGAATTTAGTCTCTTCTCATCATAACTCCATTTAATATTTCACCATAAAGAACATATTCATGTATACCTGGGGTCAGTGTCTCTGAAAGGTCAAATATTCATCTTTCAGTGGGCTTACAACACTTATCAATGCAGCTGGCCACACCTTTCAGGAAGTCAACCAGATGCTCTTCTGACAGAGGTGTAGATAAGTCCGTATTCCTTCATTTCCTCAAAATACTCCTTTTCTTCCTTGTAAATTCTCTGAGATAATTTGTCTGTTAAGTTTATCTCCTGGCTAAATGTTCCCACATAATTATTCCTTTCAGTGAACTTATCTAGGGGGCTTTTAACTCCTCTCACTGAGGATGTTACAGCTCTGACTGTATTCCCCATCCTGCTAAGCAATCCAGGACCTTGTTTCTTGTAAGAAGAGAGTTCCCAGGCTTGTGCAGTAAGAAAAACTTTGAAGTCTTCATTAAAAGTTGTAGAGGGCCGGCTTTGGGGAGTTGGAAGGCTTAGGCCGGCCCGGGTCTTACCTACAGCTTGTACTAAGCCTGACAGCTGTGAAACTCAGGATGTCTCTTGAAAACCGGATGCAGGAAGGTAGGAAATGGATGGGGTACAGGACAGGACGCAGGAAAGAATGTAACAGACAAAGTACCAGGAAGTAAGGAAATCACTTAATTAGATTTGTACTTTTCATGAATAACAATGTTACTATTGCTTGATCCAGTACTATATAAGCCTGAGCCCTCAGATCAATCAACAGAGTTTGTTCTTCACTGCTCTCACCTGGCCAGTGTTTCTTTCTCTCTTCACACTCTGCCGGCATCAGACCACAGCCGGGGACGCAGGCGCTCCCGGCAAAAAGTTAAAGTTGGGTGATCAGCAATTTGATTTAAGAATTTATGCAGTGCCTTTCTTTGAGTCCCAATGAAGTTCTCATTAGACTATTCCACCATGCCTTTCATTATGAATTTTTCTGATAAAGGAGGAATAATGAGGGTGGGATGTATTTCTTCAAGTTTTCCCTTTAACAAAATAAATTTTGATAACATCCTCAAACTTCAAATTCACTAGAATCAAATTCATCCCAAGATGTCTTGGTTGTACCTCTGTAGATGATGAAAGTTTCAATTGTACTAATGTGGCTTTTGGGATCATCAACTATAATTAAAATGTCTTTCGAGTCTGACTCATCTTCAAACTTGTATTGGTTTATCTTGTGAGCATCAAAGGACTACAAGAGCTTACATCCATCAGGGAGGTATCCTTGCTGAAGACCTCCATGTCATCCTCATCCTATCTAGGTCCAGCACCATAAGCTGTAGCAGCACTGCAGCTCCATGGCCTCCATGGGGCTATCCCTGGTACCACTTGCCTGCCTCATTGCTGCTGCCGCTCTACCTAGGAGACCCAGGGAAAAAGGCTGTGCTACCCAGCTCTCACCATCCATCCTGTCCATGTGTATGATAACATTTGTTTTTATGAGATATAATAATAGACCTTTTTCATAAGTCTTTTCTTCTTCATTGAGCCTGAAATTCCCCAAGAGCAAGAAATTTATCTATTTATTGTCATTTATGACAAAATAGCAAAATATAATTGACAGAGAACTAGTCTTAATCAAGGACAGCTGGGGCCTAGTTAAATCATTTAATCTCTCCATGCCCTCGTAACTAACACTAGTAGACAGATTATATATTTGCATTGGTGGAAGAAGTTTCCTTGCCCCTATGACAACAAAAATCACAGGTCTATACAACAATAACAAAAAAATGGTGACAACATATGACACAATTTGCAATATTAGAATAATGTCAACAATACCAGAAATAATGGTGTTTTATATTTTACAGTGATTTCCTTTATTACTCTCTCAAAGCAGACTTTTGATACATGTTAACTGACCCAAAGGCTACTTTGCCCTGGAGTAAATGCTACAGAAATAAATTGGTAAATCAAAGCGTAGCCCATCCTGCTGCATAGAGTTCAATTACACAGCTGCTAATCAGACAGCAGCTCCAAAAGTGTAAACAGGGCCACCAAGAAACAGCCATGTCTGCATAACCCCATCTGTCTGTTTTTAACAAGATGAGCAAAGTCAGCTAACCCTCAGGCATGTCTCAACCTCAAGAGCCATCTGAAGCTAGTTTCCTAAAAGGAGATGCTGAAAGGCCCATTCCCAATGAGCAGTTTCTTGATATGCATATAAAATACTATGGAACTCTGAAAGAACTAAATGTATTTGGCATCTCATGGAGAATGCCAATTACTTGATGGAGAATATAAATTCTAGAATGTAAATTCTAAAATCTACTGATTCCTAAAAAAAAAGATACAGTTATAAAGATGACCTCTGATCTCTGGAATTTCACTACCTGGAAGGTAGGACAGTGCAAATTTGCACTATTCTTCAAGTATAGAATAATCCCAAAAGAGATTAAAGAAAAGGGATGTGTATGTATAAGAACATTTTAGCTGCTCTTTCTGTGGTAGCCCCAAAACTAGAAACTAAGGGGTCCCCACATATTGAAGGATGACTGAACAAATTGTGATTTGTAAATAGAATCAAATATTACTGTGGTATAAGAAATGATGAAATGGATTGTTTCAGAGGAAGTTCGGGAAACCTTTATGAATTGGTGAAGAGAATAGAACCAGGAGAACAATTTGCACCATAAACAACATCATGAGCAAAAGAACTTTGGAAGACTTTAGAACTCTGAATGATACAATGATAAGCAAGTCAGGAGGATTGGATATGAAACATTGCACCCATTCCCTTTCAGAAAGGTAATGTACTTAAAACACAGAATGAGAAATACATTTTTAGACATGGCCTGTGGAGTAATTTGTTTGGCTGTATTATGCATGTATGTTATGAGGGCTTTTGTTTTCTTTTTTTTTTTTCTTATCTGATTGGGCAGGAGCAGTGGGAAGGAAAGGTAATAAATGTCTGTAGAAATAAATAAGTCGATAAAGAAAATGAAAACAAAGTAGGCTTTTAAAAAACATCTAGGATAAACCTCTGTCAGTAATTTGGCTGGTCTTTACGAGTGAAGAGGCTGCTTTTGTGTACTTAAATAATTTGGTGTTCAAAGTTATTTCAGACTAATGGTGACAGCATCCTCCCAGAAGCAACCCATACTAATAACAACAAAAAGCATTTCTTTTTAGCCATCGACATACATTTCCTTCCTAGGAAATCTATATGTAAAACTTTAAATCTCCCCTCTCAGAAATTCACACAGGAATCTTTAAAATGGAAACAGCAACTGTATCTTATCTGATCTTCACAACAGCCCTGTGAGGGAAGTATAATTATTATATCAATTTAACAGATGAGAAACTAAGTCAGAGAGAAGCTAAATGACTTGACAAGGGCCAGATAGCTAAGTATCTGAAGAAGAATTTGAACTCAAGTCTTCCTGATTCTAACTCCAACACTCTATCCACTGAGAAATCTTGCTACCTAAAACTGAGATATAATAGAGGGAGCTGCAATGTTCTTATGGAATTTTAATTCCTTTCAAGTCCAAATAGTTAAGTTCAATGATTAATTAATCAGGATTCTCAGTCTTATTACCAATGGCAGGCTCACTTCAGGTTCACTTGGCTTAAGGTTGGTTCTATATGTGTAAAGACGAGAGGAAGTGGAGAATTTTGGTTGTATTATGAGGAAATATATTAGAAAAACAAAATACAAGGTCCTGTCTGTTGGGTGTATCTTGGGACTTGGGAATTTGGTGCAGAACAGGTGCTCTGAACCCCAGTGGACTGAGGGCAAACAGAGTTCAGACAGGACTGTTTAGTCACAGACTCTTTTCCCAGAAAAATAATCTTCATTATTATATGCATATTAATAAACTTGTCTGCATGCTTTTATCCCCTCTGCTACACTATAAACTCCTTGATGACAGGGAATCCTTTATCTTCCTCTTTGCATCTCCCTTCTCACCTAGGACAGTGCCTCTCATACTGTACTAAGTACTTAATAAGTATTAGCTGAATTGAACATATTCTACAAGAACATTTAAGGAAATTAGTTTTGTCAATGTAAAGCAAGAATTAAAGACAAAGACATTGTGCGATGTCCTGAAATTTTTTTTTCCTGTGTCATCTTATCATTTTTGGTATTGGCCTTAATCTAATATTCTTCACCTCTTCCCATCTGAAGCTCCTGGTGATGATTTTTTTTTTTGCATGATAGTTATTTTCAGATGTGTTCCCCCACTGTCACTGAAAGAGGCTCCCCTTGTAGTAAAGGGAAACAGTTAAACGAAAGCAACTGACACAAGTCACATCTGAGAGGGTACTAACCATTCTTTATACTTAGTCTCTCACCTTTCCAAGAAAAGGAAGAAGGTATATTTCCTCATCATTTCTCTAGGAGCAAAGTTTGGGATTGGTCATTATAGATATGTAGTGTTTGGATTCTTTTCAGTTGTGAGATACTCTCACACACATATGTGTATATGTATATTTGTGTGCATATATACATATATGCATATATCACATATCTATAACTTATATATAAGTATCAAATATATAAATTTTATATAATATATAATATATATATATAGGATATAGACTACATTATACTATGTATGTATCATATGTATTGTGTATATCATATTGTGTGTATATACATTTGTGCATCTTTGTTACATACCATATATACACATGATATGTGGTACATCTATATATATGCATTTACATATAAGTGTGTTTATATATATGTACATACACAGGCAACTAGGTGGTGCAGTGGATAGAGTGCCAGGCCTGGAGTTAGGAAGCCTCATCTTCTTGAGTTCAAATCTGGCCTCAGACACTTATTAGCTGTGTCACCCTGGGCCAGTCACTCAACCTTGTTTTCCTCAGTTTGCTCATCCATAAAATGAACTGGAGAAGGAAATTGCAAACCATTCCATATCTTTGCAAAGAAAACTCCAAATGGGGACACAAACAATCAGACATAACTGAAATGATTGAACAACAACAAATACACATATATAATGTGCATATATATATATATATATATATATATATATATACACACACACACATATACACACACACACACACATATACACATACATAAATACAGAATTACATGATTTTCCTAGTTCTGCTTGCTTTACTCTGAATCCATTCACATAAGTTTTGCCACATTTCTCTCAATTGCACTGAATTTTAAAAAGTCAAAGAACCACAAAATGAAGTGCTTTAAGTGTTGAAGCCTTTCAATTAGCTAAATTACTGTGCTTGAATAATCTCTTTAAGTTCTATGAAGATAAAATTGTTTTTGATAGAAATTTTCTCATTGCTAGCTTTCTACTTACCTACATAATGGCAATTGAAGACTGAATGACCAAAAAATAAGGCATCTGAAAAGTCCCTCCAGTTCTTATTGTTGTGTGTTCATTCAATTTGGTGGATATGAATCCCCTCTTGGACTGTGTGCCTGCAGTTCAAGTTATTTTGCACTCATTGGGAGTTGTTTGCTTCTTTGTCCCTTCTAAGGGCTGATCTAAACAGATTTCCTACTCACTGAAATTTCACTTTAACATAGATGTCCTGGGGCAGCTAGGTGACCAATGGATAGAGCTCTGGCCTTGGGAGTCAGGAGGATGTGAGTTCAAATCCAGTCTCACACATGATATTTACTAGCTGTGTGACCCTGGGCAAGTCACTTAACCTTGATTGCCTCACCAAAAAAAAAAAAAGCCAAAAAAACCCATCGATGTCCTTAAGGAGCATCTACTCTTTTGAAATATTGCATTGGGTTTTTTTTTTAGGCAATTGGGGTTAAGTGACTTGCCCAGGGTCACACAGCTAGTGAATGTCAAGTGTTTAGTCTGAGGCCAGATTTGAACTCAGGTCCTCCTGACTTCAGGGCCAGTGCTCTATTCACTGTGCCACCTAGTTGCCCCCAATATTGTGTTGTTTTTGAACATGCATCCCAGAATATGCCAACCCTGTACTTAACCCTAGACAGAACCAAAATGTCGATGCACTAAAATGTGTGGAGGTAGTTATTGAACTTCAAGAAAGACAGTGGAGCAGGAAAAGACAGAAGAACAACCACATCTGAGAAGCAAAAGAACCTGAAGGGCTTTTCTGCTGTTTTAAAGTAGAAAATGAAAAGAAGCACTTCTTTACACAACATTAATAAAAATAAGACAGTCTTTAGCCCAAGATGTTGAATAAACCACATAATTTAAATAGGTTTGAATAAGTATTTACAAGAATTCACTAGTAATATATGAATAATCACATATAGAATTCTGCACTAATAGCCTATTCAGATGTCTTATTGAGGTATCTAGGTGATTTTAAATTCTCAAACTCTATCAGCAGACTATTTGGTTGCAGCAGATCGTCCTAAACTATAAAGTTTCTTAAGCAAGGGTGTGACAAGGTCATTTCTGTACTTTCAAAATATCAATCTGGCAATTTGGATGGATGATGGATTGGCCTGGGGAGACACAGAAACATGGAGACCTATTAGGAGGTTACCCCAACAGTTTAGGGGAAATGGTATGTAGAGTTTAAATTGAGTTGATAGCTATGTGAGCAGAGAGAAGGAAAGAGTTGTGAGAGATAAAGAGCTAAAATTGATAAGATTTGGCAGCTGAAGGATATGGGAGCTGAAACACAATGAAAAGAAGGAAGGGGCTTGGTTAATGGTGAAGATAATGAGTTCTGTTTTGGACAAGTTGCATTTGAGATGTCTATCAGATATCCAGATGGAGATGTCCAGCAGGTAGCTGGAGATATGGGACTAAAGCTCAGAAAAAAGGATGAGAGCTGGAGTTTTAGATTCGGGAGCAGTCTGTAGACTGATGGTAGTTGAAATCAAGGTATCTACTGAGCTTACTAAGAGAGGGCATGTAGAGAGGAGAGAAGAAGGCCCAAGACAAAGCCATAGGGTACATGCATATGTAGATAATGGTTCTACAAATGTGATTTAGCAGCCAAATAGGTAGAAGGAGAATGCATAATGAGTGACTTCCCAAAAATTCAGGGAAGGGAGAGGCTGTCTAGAAGAGGGTAGCTAATGCTGTCAAGCACAGTAGAAAGGTCAAGAAAGATAAGGACTGATTTTTTTTTAAATCAGGTTAAACAGTTAAGTGGGGCAGTTAGGTGGTGCAGTAGATAAGAGTTCTGGGCCTGGAGTCAGGAGGACTCATTTTTGTGAGTTTAGATCTGGCCTCAGACACTTACTAGCTATGTTACCCTGTGCAAGTCACTTAACCCTGTTTGGTTCAGTTTCCTCATCTGTAAAATGAGCCAGAGAAGGAATGGTAAAGCACTCTAGTATCTTTGCCAAGAAAATCCCAAGTAGGGTCACAGGGAGTTGACCACAACTGAAAAACAACTCGACAAACAACAACAACAACAACAAAAATTAAGAGATCACAAAAAATCCCAATGAAAACAATGTTTGTTAGTTGAATTTGGGGGTCAGAGGTAGAATTGTAAAGGGTGAAGAAGTAATTTGGGGGGGCAAGAAAATGAGGCAATAAGTATAGAGCTTTTGCTAAGAGTTTAGCTGAGAAAAAGGAGAAATTATATAAGAAAACAGCTTGAGTGGATGGCAGGGCGGAGCTATGTTTGTGTCTATTTGTTTTAAATTGGTTGAGGTCTGTGTGTGCTGGTAGGCAAAATGAAGGGACTCATCATCTGAATTTATGATTGAGTGTTTTTCCTTGTTAAAGGCAGAACAGGTACTAAATTCTTGACTTGTTTATGATAATTTCATTCTTCAAATGGTGGAGGAAGTGATAAGGGAACTGCTATTCTGGGTCTAGTTGTCCCCAGTAAGGAAGAAGTAGTAGTAGTAGTAGTAGCAGTAGTAGTAGTAGTAGTAGTAGTAGTAGTAGTAGTAGTAGTAGTAGTAGCAGTAGTAGTAGTAGTAGTAGTAATAGCATTGGGAATTTTAGGAAGAAGTGAACACATGTCAAATTTCTTGACGGATAATAAAGGGAAGACAAAGCACAGTTTGATGCATATGCTATATTTAGGAAGACTGAATTTTTTAAAGTTCAGAGAAAGGTTACATAGCAGAGAGGAATTTGACTGTAGAAAGATGGCAAGTTATCAAGAATAAAATTTTGCTGTTGCAACCACATTTTATTTCAATAAGAATAAAAAGGGAGAGGACTGCCCAAAGAAACTCTTGTAGACAGACAGATACCTCCATCTGAGAAGCAGCATGAAATAGAACACAGGACCTGAAGACCTGGGTTCAAATAATGTTCCAGCATTTACTGTGTGACTGGGCATTTAACCTCTTGGGGATTTAATTTCCTCATTTGAAAAATGAAGAAGTTTTTTTTCCAGCTCTAAATCTATGATTCTATTAGTTTTTCAATTACCTTGAATTTTTTAAAAAGATGTATAAAGTAGATAAGAACAAAAGAAGGTAACTGAGAATAAATAATAAAAAGTGTAATGCATGCCCTCTTAAGAATAAGGTAAGGAACAATGCAGCCCAGAAGACAAGGCTATGATGAATAAGAGAGCTTTTTGTTTGTGGCTGAAGGAAGATCAAAAATTGGAGACAACTTCTAATCAGGGTAAATAGAATGACAAGAGAAAAGAGAGAGAAGTCTGAGCTACCTTCATTCTCAGTTACCAATAATGTATAGGGATGATCTTTAGACTTGGAAAAATAGAACAGAATTGGATAAGAGGGAGTATAAATCCAAGATAAGTGAAAAATTGACAAGATAGGATGTCTCTTTTGGGAATAAATTTAAGTCATCAGGAGTAGAAAAATTATATCACAGGATACCAAAAGAACCTGTGAAAGCATTTGCAAAGTCATTCTGGAGGGTTTCCGAAAGATGATAGAGCAAGATTAGAGGTGAGTGAATGTAGCTCTGATTTTCTCAAAGAGGAAAAAGATGAATTTTTCAAGCTCTAGGCTGGCAACCTTGAGTTTACTTCCTGGCAAAATTGTAGAAGACATTAATAAATCGAAGAATTGAGAGCTATTAGAATAGATATACTCTACTTTGTCAATGTCCTCCTGAAATATTGGAAGTTGTGAAGACTTTGTGCCAACACAGGTTCATCAAGAACAAATCATTCCAGACTAAACTAATTTCCTTTTTATTACAGGTTATTAAATCAGAGGAATGTTATAGATTTAGTATGCCTGGATTTTAAAAAGGCATTTGACAATGATAGCTGTGTGGTCACTATGGAGAGAGATGAGCTAAAGGATAATAGAGTTTAAATGGATTCAAAACTGATTCATCCGTTTTACAGTGGGTATGTTGTAGAAAGAATTCTTGTTTACATTTAAATTGCACTAGATGACCTCTGACGGTCCTTCCATCTTGTGGTCTATGTATATTTTTCAATGAAAAGATGAAGTCAAAATGAGACAGAATGCAAAGAAAAATGAGCTTCCAGAAATGTTATAACAATGAATTACATTTAGTGTAAAATGAATTAATATTGTATTTGAAGATATATTTTTTAATGTAAAACATTTCCATATTAGAAAGAAACTGAAAAATAGCACATTTCAGTCTGTATTCAAACAATATCAGTTCTTCCTCTGGGGGAGGATAGCATGTTTCATCATTAGTCCTTTGGGATTGTCTTGGATCATTGTATTACTGAGAAAAACTAAGTCATTCATAGTTTTTCATCTAACAATATTGCTGTTACTATGTACAACACACTCCTGGCTCTGTTCACTTCACTAGGCATCAATTCAGGTTTTTCTGAAATTATCTAAACTGTAATTAGAGTAAGTTAATAAGTTTCATACATTAACTAAAAATTATGTCTGTGCAAACCTATCACCCCCTAGCTTCAAGGAGCGCCCTCTCTAATCTTCTTTGCCTTTGTACACCTTAGCACTACTCTCTTCCCCAAGTCTTGAGATTTCAGACCGAAGAGTCCTCTTTTAAAAGAAATGTTGCCTTCAGAATAAGGGAAGAGTGGAGTCAAGGTGCCAGAGTGAAACAACTGCCAGACTTCACCCACAATCTCTCCTACAAAATGAAACATAAAAAAAACCAAACAGAATTCTAAGCAAAAAAAAAAAAAAAACAGGAAAAGAGGCCTGTGGACACTGTGGTGGGTACTGGCTGAGAGCTCAGCTATGGGAGTGGCACTGGGTGGTGGTAGGATCTGAACATTTGGTCAGAAAGAGATCCCAAGGGAACCCTGTTCTTAGCACTAGGCACAGGGTCTAGGACCACTTGGCAGTTCTACCACCCATTACGCAATTCTGGGTCACAGTTCCAGAGCATAGATGAGTGATCAAAGTCACAAGAGAGCAGGAGCCCTACCTGGGAAAGGAAATTCTACAGACCAGGAAGACAGTGACCAGGACTCTCCCTAGATCATATTACTTTTGGAGGCACCAAAAATCTACAGGTCCCCAGACTGAGCTGTGAAAGCACAAAGGCCTAGACAAAAGTTCAGGCCAGTCATTCCCCCACCCCTTCCCCCAAAGTGAGCAGAGCCCAACTCTAAGGTATTTAAATTTGAAGTCAAGAAGTAGACCGGAAAAAATGAACAAAAAACAACAAAAATTGATCGTAAACAACTATTATGGTGATAGGGAAGCTCAAGACACAAACTCAGAAGACAATGACTTAAAAACATCTGCAAGAAAGGCCTTAAGTGGGTTGGCACAGTGGATGGAGCACTGGTCCTGAAGTCAGGAGGACCTGAGTTCAAATCCAACCTCGGACCAGACAGTTGACACTTAACTAGCTGTGTGACCCTGAGCAAGTCACTTAACCCAATTGCCTCACACACACACACACACACACACACACACACACACACACACACACAAAAAGGCCTTAAAGAAAAATGGAAGTTGAAGAAAAGCCCAACAAGAATTCTTGAAAGAGATAAGAAAGAAATAAAAATGAACAAATCAATAATTGTAAAAATCAGAGTGGTAGAGGAAAATATTGGTAAAGAAAATGAGAGGTATGTAGGAAAGTTATGAAAAGAGAATTAGTTAGTTGATAAAAGTGGCACTAAAATATTCCTTAAATGTATTTTTTACTTTTAACATAACTTTTAAGGTAACTCTTAAAATTAAAATTGACCAAATTATAAAAGTAGTAAAAAACCTCACTAAAGAACCTCGCTCCTTAAAAGTTAAAATTGGTCAAGTGGAAGCTAATGACTCCATGTAACATCAAGAAACAATAAAACAAAATCAAGAGAATAAAAAAAAGGAAGAAAATATGAAATATAATAATATAAAGAAAAAACAGTTGACCCTGAAAATAGTTTAGAAAAGATAATTTAATAATTATCAAACTACCCAAAATCCATGATATAATAAAAAAAAGAGCCTAGACATCATATTTAAAGAAATTTTAAAGGAAACCAGAAGGTAAAGTAGAAATTGATATAATCCACTGATCGCTTCCTAAAAGAAATATCAAAATGAAAATTTCCAGGAATATTATAGCCAAAGTCCAGAATGGGCAGTTTTCAGAGAAATAATTCAAAGATATCAATAGTCATGTGAAAAAATACTCTAAATCACAAATAATCAAAGAAATACATATTGAAACTGAGGTACCACCTCACACCTATCAAATTGACTAACATGACAGAAAGGGAAAATGACAAATGTTTAGAGGGGAAGTAGAAAAATAGGTACACTTAATGCACTGTTGGTGAGGCTATGAATTGGCCCAATCATTTTGGAGAATAATTTGAACTATACCCAAAGGGCAATAAAACTGTGCATACTCATTGACCCAGCAATACCACAACTAGTTCTATACCTAAAGAGATCAAATAAAAAGGAAAGGCACTCATATATACAAAAATATTTAAATCAGCTCTTTTTGTGGGGTCAAAGAATTAGAAAATGATGGCATACCTAGCAACTGAGAAATGGCTAAATAAATTATGGTATATCGTTGGATACGATGCTATTATGCTGTAAGAAATTATGAAGGGGATAGTTTCAGAAAAAAAATTAGAAGAAATAAAAGCTGATGTAAAAAGTGAGCAAAAGTAAAGGACAATGTAAACAGTAACAGCAATGTTATAACAATAATTAACTGTGAGAGATTTAGCAACTCTAATCAATATAATAATCCACAGTTCCAAAAGACTCATGATGAAAAATGTTATTCACCTCCAGATAGAGAACAGATGCAGATTGAAATACAGACTGAAGTATATTTTTCTTTCTTTATTTTTACTTTTATTCATTCTTTCATCTGTTCATGATTTATTTATTTTGTACCAAGGCTGATGTGGAATATGTTTTGCCTGATTTCATATATATGATGGGTATCATATTTCTTGCCATCTCATTTGTTTGAGGAGGGGCTGGAGGGAGAGAATTTGGAATTTAAAATAAAAATCAAATAAAAGTTTTTTTAAAAGCCACCTTCATATGAAAGTTCTTCTACTCCTGATCATTTTAGTTGTGCTTCTCTGCACTTCCTCCCATTTCATTACATAAAAACTGCTTATAATTTTTCTACTGATGTAGTATGGTTTTGTACAAAGGCAAGATTCTGCTTTCTGTTCTTTAATAGCACCTTTTCCATGGTCACTAAGTTAATAACATGTGTGTGTGTGTGTGTGTGTTTACTGGAGTAGTATCTTTGCTTGTATGTACTCAGTCTACAATTACTTTAATTCTTTGGGCAAAGAAAAGAACAATTAATGCATTTGCTGACAAAAGATCTTGGCAGGCTAGAACAATGGGTTGAATCTAACAGGATAAAAATGAATATGGATAAATATATAGATCCGTGCTTGGATTTTTTAGAAATCAGCCACACATATACAAGACAGAGGAGACATGACTAGACAATAGTCTATTTGAAGGAATTAGAAGTTTTCATTGATTACAAGCTCACAATGGGTCAACATTGTGATATAGTAGTCAAACAGAGCTAATTTTAATGTTTCCTGCATTAATACTGAGCTCCTTGAGGGCAGAGACTGTTTTTGTTTTTCTTTTTATCCCCAGTTCTAAGAGTGGCCCCTGGCACACAGTAGACACTTAATGTTTGTTGACTTAATAGAGTTCAGAACAAGGAAAGTAATAATCCTACTCTAGTCTCCCTGACTCAGCCCACATATGGAGTTTAGTTTAGTTTAGTGTTTAGTTCTTTGTGTTAACATTTAAAGAAGGACTTTGACAGGTCAGTTACTATTAGTCAATGAACATTTATTAAATGTCTACCATGTACCACATACTGTACTAAGTGTTGGAAAGTGGAACTATGTCCAGAAGTTGAGGGGGAAGGTGATAGGACTTCAATCCACACCACATAAAGAAAGTTGAAGGAAATGGAGAAGTCTCACCTAAATTAAAGGAACTTTATAGCTATCTTCAAATTATCAGAAGGGCTATCATTTGGGAGAGGAGTAAGGCTTCATTGGAACATTGATTTAGAGACGGAGGAATCTCTGAGGTTATCTTTCCAGACTCATTTTGTAGTTGAAGATGCAGAACCACAGAAGTGAAGTGATTTCTTCAAGGTCAATGGGCCGTAAAGATCAAATATTTCAAGCTGGAGGGTATTTTAGAGACCACCTAGTTCAAATGTCTCATTTTACAGATGAGGAAAGTGAGGTACAAGGAAGTTAAGTGACTTGCTCAAGATCTCAAAAGTAGTAAGTGGCAGAGGTGAGATTAGAACCCAGTTCCTCTGACTCTAGATCAGTTTTGGTTTCTGCTGTATCACCTTGCCTCTCCTAAAGGTCACATAGGTAGTTAAGTGGCAGAGACAGGATTTGAACCCATGTCCTTTGACTCGCAATCCTTCACTCTTTCTACTGCACCACACTTCTGTGGACTTGTTCTATATAGTTTCAGAAAGCAGAGCTAGGAACAATGGGTAGGATTCTCAATACCAAGAAAACATTTCTAACAAACATCTAAAAATGGAATAGACTGACTTGTGAGGTAATGGCTTCTATGTTGCTACTAGAGACATTCATGATAACCAGGGGGTGCCATAGAGTGGATTCATTCAACAACTTATGGATTGAGCTAAAAAGACTCTAAAATTTCCCCCAACTCTAAGAATCTGTGGGGTTCGAGTTATGGCTTAGAGTTTACCACCTTCTAAGTCAAATCTAGGTTGTTAGGGTTTTTTTCCCCCCACATGCACTGTCTTACTTGTTTCCTAAATGAAGCCCATCTAAAAAGGTCACCAATAGCATTAACATTGCTAATCTTCCAAAAGTTTATTCCTATCATCTCAGTAGTTTTGTTTATCTAGAAATTGCTTTGTGTTAGCTACAAACTAGAATACTTTGTTATGTATTCCCCTTAGGATTTGCCATCTACTGACTGGTCCGTGGGTGATTACCTTTCTCCATTTGTAGAAATGCTTGTTTTCCGTAACTATTACATTGTTTAGTATTTGTCTAAAAAAGAAATTAAAAAGCCTCCAGTCCCATGACAACTGCCCATTGTAACTCAGGCTTTTTTTTTTTAATAATTTTTCATGTAGAAATTTTTCAAGGCTTTTTTTTAAGTTGAACTGTGTCAAAGCCACTGGTTCATACTTACATGCTTTTTGGTCTCCTAAAAGAGTAGGAGTAGTTTAGTGAAGAATAATTACCCCACCTACAACCCATGTGACCTTTATCTTAAGCAATAAAAAATCCTAGAAACAGTTTAATCCAACCTCCACATTTTACAGATATGGAAACTAAAGCTGAAAGACATGAAAAAGGTTGTCCAATATCTCTTAACTAGTTAATGACATTTTAGAACATTGATCTCCAAACTCCTCTTGTAGGGTTTGCTTGTTCTCCTCTCCCCCACTATACCATCTGTTTGCTGATTCTGCTTTATTATTCTTCCCATACCTTGCCAGATATAGGAGGGAGACTCACCTGCCTATGGCCCCCAGGGTCCTCTTCAGAGCCCTCTAGCATATAACTTTCTTGGAGTTGTCTACCTGAGCTTATGCATGGCCACTGTAGAAGTCATGGCCAGGGTGAAAGGAGACATCGGCCACTCTTGTCCCCAGTAGAAACTGTAAAGAATCAAAACTAAACTGAATTTTGTTGTGTGGAAGGAATATTTGTATTGGCAAAAGAAGACTAGCTCCAGAGTTCTAGGGCCTGGGATCAAATGCTACATCTTCTGCTTGCTATTCATGTGACCTTGGGCAAATTACCTAATCTTTATGGGCCTCACTTGTAAAATGAGCAGTTGGATTTGATGGTGTCTAAACTCCCTTCTCACTCCAGATCTATGATCCTATGATGCTGATGGGCATGCCATTCTATGATAGAATAAAATAGTAACTGGTGAATAAGTCCAAAACATTTGACATTCAACCTTTTTGCTCATGAAGAGGCTGTCAGAATGGGGCTGGGGTTGTATGTCTGTGCTTGCCATCAATTGTTATGTTGCATACAAGTCCTGCACTTATAATCTGAAACAGCTACTGGGAGATGCTTCCCCTCCCCCTAACCACAATAAATCTAGGTATGGAAGTTAAGTTGACTTATTCATTGGCTTGGGCTTCTTCCTTTATCCTTTTTAACATATATCCATGTTAGTCCTCTTCTGATTTTTCAAAAATATCCCCTGACTCTCTTATATATAATCAAATTTCCTTCAAAAACTATTTATGCTTAAAATAACAGACACCCCTCCCCCAATATACACCTACCAGGTTCCTTTGTGCAAGGTACACTTACCAAGAATATAGTTCCTTTTGGTGCAAAGCCTGTGATTACCCTCTAGCTTTCCTTTCTTATTTTTCTCTTTACTTAGTTGTATACATATTACTTTCCCACCAAACACTAGTATGAACAATGTAATAGTCTTCACTTCAGCAGACATATGACACTTAACCACTAACCATCATGCCACTCCTTCTTCAATATTAATAAGGACTTATGAGAACACATACAAATTCCTCAATCTGAAATTCAAGGTCCATCATCATTAGGACCTACTTTACTCATCTAGCCTCATCTCCCATCAGACCACAAACAAACCCTCTAAATACTGAACTCCTTACAGAGCTCGGACCCACTTTCTTTTCAACTTTTGCTCATGGTTATGCCCTCACCAAAATGCACTCCCCTTCTTCATTATCAGTGCAAATTCTACTTATCTCTAAGTCTAACTCAAGGCTTACCTCTTCCATTAAGCCTTTTGCAGTTTCTCCAGGTCATCCACATTCATCGACAGGATAGAATTTAGAACTGGAACAAGTTTAGACATCATGTAACCCATCCTATCCCCCATTTTAAAATTTAGAAATCCAAGCCTAGAAGCTATTTGCCCACAGTTATACAATTAGAAAGTAGGAGAGCTTGGATTTGAATCCCGACTCTCAGGCTAGTGCTTTTTTCACTGTATTATTGACTTCTCCATTCTGTGAACTACCATAGTACTTTTGATCTGTCCTACCCAGCAGTTGATTCCTGATTCATAATCCTCTTTAATTTATTCAATAAATATTTTTGATCATCTACAGTGTATAATGTGCTGAACAAGGTACTGTGAGGGATATAAAGGAGAATGTGACCCAGTCTTTGCTTTCTTGGAATTTATAGTAGAGTATTAACTGTTCTATGTGTACATATGTATTTTCTTCCCAGCCATACTGTAAGCTTGCTGAAGTCAGGGACCATATTCTCCCCACGGGCCTCAGTTTCCTTACTTGTAAAATGAGGGGGTTAGATTTCTTGGCCTCTGAAGTCCCTGTAACTCTTAATCTGCGATTCTATGATCCTAGGAGGCTTGTTTTCTACCACAGATTGAACCAATGATTGGGCCCAAACAATTTGTCATCTACATTTTCCTCATAAAGAAGCTGTGAGAATGGGGCTGGGGTAGGATGTCTGAGCTTGCCAAGAATGGCTATGTTGCATAGGAGTCCTATGCTAACAATGTAAAGTAGTTCTTAATCCTCTGGAGCTACTAGCATAAGGATGAGCACACAGTACTTTTGGCCTTGATTCTTTCAGAGCATATATCACCTATTGATGACATACATACCTTAAACTCCTTTTCAATGTTTGCCAGCACTGCCAGCTCATTGCTAAGTTCTAGGGCCGTCATGACAGGATCTTCACTAGACAATGACAAATAAGCAGGACTTGCCAGACCCCTATAGGCATTAATTCGGGATCTTGAGTGACTGAAAGAGTCATGTTTCTGCTTCTGGTTGCATTCACTACACTTGCAGAAATAGTCATGAGGCCTTTCAATCCGGGCTCCTTTCCTCAAAAGAGTGTGCACAATTTCATATTCCTGGCAGTGAGCAGCCAGAATGATGGGAGTAACGTCATGAGAGAACCGGGTTCCATCTTCATCATAGGCATAAAAGTCATCATGCTGGATTTCTGACTGGCTAGGGCTTGTTGCCAGCCTCTTGCCCTCAGCAAAAGCAGGATGGTTTAAGATTGCTTCAACAATCCGAACATAACCTTTACTAATTGCCAGGAGCAAGGCATCCCCAACCCGGGACAAATTTTCTTTCTTAAGCAAAAGTTCAGTAATTTCCAGATGCTCATTGGCCACAGCCAGCTGCAAAGCATTCTGGCCCATGTAATCCACACAGTTCACATTGAGTGAGAGGCATTCTTCTAGCATCTTTCGCACTACAGGAATGTTACCATACTCTGCTGCATCTAAAAAGCGTTCCTCCTCAATAGACAGGCTTGTTGAGTGGTCATTGAACATATATGCTGGTCCTCGATTTGCTAACCTTCTCCCTTTCTCTCGGAGGATGGTCTGTCGACGATGGGCCAGTCTGTTGTCAGTGCCCCGACTGCATTAAAAAGAAAAAAATTGCAAACAAATCAAATTATGTGCATTTTAGTGTACTGTGGGACCTGTGACTCACCTGATAAATCCTGAGGTATTTTAGACAGCTGTATCATTATATCTGGACTAACACTATTATTAAATTAAAATGCACTAATTTGTTAATGGATTGACAGAGACTATCCTTAAGAATATGAAGCAATTTATTTAAAACACCCAAATTGAAAATGCCATCAAAACCCACCTATATAGATCATGTGGAAGGCAGGGTGGATTTAATTAACAAATCCTTCTAGAAATAAATATATCCCCATATATACATTACATATAATATATTATATATAAATATATAATATTAGATATATGTTATATAGTTTACATATGATACTACATATCATATATTATATATCACTCTTAACACTGTAAGCACCAGCATATAAAATGTATTATTTATAAAAATTATTATTTTACTAATGTGAATTTTCTAAATAATTAAAGAATGAATATCATTTCCAATGAAAACACTGACACAACTCACTTCTATAGATTATGAGGGCATTTAAGAGAAGCATTGTGGGTGTGAGAAGTTTGCAACACATAACACATACAGACCTACAAAGAAGAACTACAGTAAGAATGTTATCAAAGAAATGGATGATGGAAAAAGAGGGCAGAAAGATCTCATGGTGAAAGGGATCAGCTCTTTTCTCTTCCCTCTCTATACTATTTCATTTAGTGATCTCATCAGCTCTCATATCTTTAACTATTCTCTCTATGTAGATTATTCTCAGATTTATTTGCCCAGCCCTAACTTATCTCTTGAGTTCTAGTCTCACATCTCTTACTGTCTACAGACAAACTATATGTCTTCTAGATATCTTAAACCCAAAATGCTTAAAACTGAGCTCATCTTTTTTGTCAAACTGTTCTCTCTTTCTAACTTCCCTATAATTGTGGAGATTGCCACTATTCTCCTACTCATCCAGGATGGCAAACTCATTGTCATCCTTGCCTTTTCACTCTTTCAACCCTTGTATCCAATCAGTTCCCAAATCCTGTAGTATATCCCTTCACAACATCTTGACCATATGCCCACTTCTCTCCTCTGACACTGCCACTATTCTGGCACAGACCCTCATCAATTTACCACCTAGACTATTGAAAAAATCTGCTGTGGTTGTTCTCCTTGCCTCAGATCTCTCCTTACTATATAGTACATCCTCTACTCATCTATCAAAGTCTTTTTCCCAAAATATAAGCTTGTCCATGTCATCTCCTTCTTCAATCAACTCCAGTATTCCTCACTGTCTTCCAGAATCAAATATAAAATTATCCATTTTGTTTTTAAAGTCTTCCATAACCTTTCCCTTTTCTACCTCTATAATCTTCTTACTCTTTACCCCTTCCATACCTCCCCAAATACCCTGCAATACAGTAACATTGCTCTCTTTGCTGTTCCTCATTCTCAACAATTTATCTCCCAACTCTGGATGTTTTCATTTTCTGTCCTCCATACCTGGAACTCTCTCTCCTTATCCTTAATATCCCTGACTTCTTTTAAGTACCAACTAAAATTCTACTTTCTGGAAAAAAAAAACAACAAGAAAATTGATAAGCCATTGGTTAATTTGTTTTTAAAAAGAAAGTAGAAAATCAAATTACCAGTATTGAAAATGAAGAGGGTATATACACCACTACTGAAGAAGAAATTAAAGCAATCTTCAGGAGCTATTTTGCCTAATTATATGCCAATAAAGCTTACAATCTAGGTGAAACAGATGAATATTTACAAATATGTAAATTGCCCAGATTAACAGAGGAGAAATAGAATATTTAAATTATCTTAGAAAAAGAAATTGAAAAGACATTAATAAGCTCCCCAAAATAAAAAATGCCCAGGACCAGATAGATTTACAAGTGAATTCTACCAAATATTTAAGGAAAAAAGTAATCACAATACTAATTATACCATTTGAAAGAAGTAGGTAAAGGAGTTCTACCAAACCTTTTCTATGACACAGATATGATGCTGATACCTAAACCATTAAGAACAAAAACAGAGAAAGAAAACTATAGACCAATTTCCCTAATGAATATTGATGAAAAATTTAAATAGAATACTAGCAAGGAAATTACAGAAATATGTAACAAAGATCATGTACTATGACCAGTGTGATTTATACCAGGAATCCAGGGCCAGTCCAATATAAGGAAAAAATAAATATAATGTCCATATCAATAATAAAAACAACACAAATCATATGGTTATATTAGTCATATAATCATACGATTATACAAAAAAGCTTTTGACAAAATACAATACCCATCCCTATTGAAAACACTAGAAAGCAGAGGAATAAATGGAGCCTTTGTTAGACTGATAAGTAATATCTATCTAAAACCAAGAGCAAGCTTTATCTGTAATGAGGATAAACTAGAAGTCTTCTCAGTAAGATCAAGGGTGAAGCAAAGACGTCCATTTTCACCACTATAATTCAATGTTATATGCTAGCTATAGCAATAAGAAAAGAAAAAAATTGGAGGAATAAGAATAGGCAATGAGGAAATAAAATAATCACTCTTAGCAATGACATGATGATATACTTAGAGAATCCTGGAGAATCAACTAAAAAACTAGTTGAAACAACTAATAGCTTTATCACAGTTGCAGAATATAAAATAAACTCCCATAAATCATCAGTATTTCTATGTATTACCAGCAAAACCGACACGAAGAAATAGAAAAAGAAATTCCCTTTAAAATAACTGCAGACAGTATGAAATGCTTGGGAGTCTTGGCAGGTGCCAAGACAAGCATTTTACAAACAAATTGTATAACCAATTACATAAAACCAGAATACTTTTCTCACACACACACACACACACACACAAAATCTAAACAATTGGAGAACTATTCATTGCTCTGACTAGGTTGAGCCAATAAAATAAAAATGGCAATTCTACCCAAGTTAATTTACTTTTTCATTGCAATGCCAAGCAAATACCAAAGAATTATATAAAAAGATAGAAAAAAAATAAAATTCATCTGAAAGAACAAAATGTCAAGAGCATCAAGGGAATCAGGGAAAAAATATGAAAGAAGGCAGTCTAGAAGTGCCATACTTCAAACTATATTACAAAACAGTAATTATCAAAACTGGGCATGGACCAATATCTTACACCATATAGCAAAATAAAGTCAAAATGGGTAAATCATATAGACATAAAGGGTGATATTACAAGTAAATAAGGGAAGTATAGAAAATTTTATCTGTCAGATCTATGGATAACAGAACAGTTTATGACCAAACAAGAGTTAGAGAAGAACATGGGAAGTAAAATGGATAATTTCAATTATATTAATTTTTTTTAAAATTGCACTGCAGCCAAAATTAGAAAGAAAGCAGGAAACTAGGGGAGAAATTTTACATTAAATTTCTCTGATAGAGGCCTCATTTCTCAAACTGAGCCAAATTTATAAAAATAAGAGCCATTCCTCAATTGATAATTGGTCAAAGTATATGAATAGATTTTTTTTTTTGCTTTTAGGCAATTGGGGTTAAGTGACTTGCCCAGGGTCACACAGCTAGTACATGTCAAGTGTTTGGTCTGAGGCCAGATTTGAACTCAGGTCCTCCTGACTTCAGGGCCAGTGCTCTATCCACTGCGCCACCTAGCTGCCCCTTGAATAGATATTTTTCAGAAGAAGAAATCAAAGCTATCAATAGTTACAGGAAAAAATACTCTGAATCACGACTGATTAGAGAAATGTAAATTAAAATAACTTTGAAGTATTACCTCACGCCTATCAAATTGGCTAACATTACAGAAAGGGAAAATTATAAATGCTGGAGGGGATATGAGAAATAGAGAAACTAATGCACTATTAGTAGAGCTGTGAACTGGTCTAAACATTAAGGACTACAGTTTGGAACTATACCCAAATGCCTATAAAACTATGCATAACCTTTGACCCAGCAATACCACTACTAGGTCTGTATCCCAAAAAGATCAAAAAAAGGAGAAAGGACCTACTTGTACAAAAAATATTTGTAGCATCTCTTTTTGTGGTGACAAAGAATTGGAAATTAAGATGGTGCCCATCAACTGAATGGCAAAACAAATTATAGTATATGATTGTGATGAAATACTATGGTGCTATTAGAAATGATGCACAGAATGGTTTCAGAAAAACCTGGGAAGATTTATATGAACTGATACAGAGTGAAGGGAGCAGAACCAGGAAAACATTGTACACAGTAACAGAAATACTACAACAATAATCAACTCTGAAAGCCTTAGCTACTCTGATCAAGACAATGATCTAAGACAATTCCAAAAATATTTTCCACTTCCATTGATCAGCTGTATGCAGATTAAAGCTTTTTCACCATCTTTATTTTGCTTGACTTTTTGTTATCGATGTTGCAACATGGCTAATATGGGAATATGTTTTGCATGACTTTGCATTTATAATTGACTTCATATGACATGCCTTTTTAGTGGGTAGAGGAGGGGCTAAAGGAAGGGAAAGAATTTGGAACTCAAATTTTTTGAAAAATGTATGTTACAAATAAATGAATACAAATAAAATAATATAAAATTCCACCTTCTTCAAGAAACATTTCCTAACTCCACTTAACGCTAATGTCTTCCATCTGTTGATTATCTTCCATTTTTCTTATATTTATCTTATTAAATAGTTGTTTGCACGTCGTTTTCTCCATTAGATTGAAAGTACCTTGAGAACAGGGACTCTCTTATTTTCTTTGTATCCCTGCTGCTTAGCACAATGTCTAGCATATAACAGGGCTTAATAAATGTTTATTGACTGACTGACTGACTATGGCTCAGTCTCTTGCTTGCCAGAAACCTCAGGGTCATTTCTAAGGACAACAAAGACTTCAAACCCAAATACTCCTTCCATCTAAATGTTATCTTTCCCTATTAGAATGTATGCTCCTGGAAAGCAGGGACTTCCTTACTTTTGAATATGTGTCTCTAGCTCTTAATACAATGCTTGGCGCTTAAGTAAGTGCTTAATAAGTGAATTTTCATTCTTTCCATTTTTGCTCTGTAGTTCTTTGCTGTATTTGTCCCAAATCCCCAATTAATATTGGCCGAAGTATCCTGATGTACATTAACTGAAAGCTGGCTTCTGCAGCTTGCAGCTCCACAATAATTCCCATTAAATTTACACACAGGGTCCTGAAGGAGTTTCCTGCCATTTTAGTACATGATTATTAAAAGCCAATATGAGCTAGAGATATTTTTTAACAAGCTAGCAAGTCACCAGTATTTATCTTTGCATAGATAATATCAGAAAAGGCAACAGCTGGTAAACAGCAGTTTAACTAAGAAGTCAGGTGTGCAAGTCAGAGGAATGATTGAAAGGCTCTATTGACCTGCGACAGGATGGTAACATTTAACAAGATTCATCTTCAGACAGAGTTTGCATGACTTGGTGTATGTTATGCCATGTTAACTAACAAGGGCATTCATCCCATGACTTTCTGTTCTTGTTGATCTATTCTCTCTTTTGTTTTAGCTCTCATGCCCTATCTAGGAGTGGGGGTGGGGATTAGTTAAGCCTGTGGTCTCTGAGTAGATCCCAACTTCCAACAGATCCCAAATTGTTAATAATTTGAGCTCCTATTCAATTTTCAGATTTTCTTAAGATATTCTTTTTCCTTTAACGTCTCTTCTTCTCCCTGTTCTTTTTTTTTCTGTTAACTGACCTTTTGATAACTTATCTGGCCTTGCAGTTCCTCTCTTATAGTATATTCATTTCCTTTCTCAGATCCTGTGGCAAACACAAGGAGCCTTAAAGATAGAGGGTGTGGGGACATGGAGGGAGTAGGTTCTTAGGCTGGAGGGAACTTTTCTGAGGAAGAAAAGAAATGTGAAACTAGAAAATAAAGGAACTGAAGGCAGGAATAAAGGAGAATTGTCAATACCAGGAATGAGAGGGATGCAGAGAATATTTCTTGTGTGGTGGGTAAAATGGAAATAACATGGATTCTGGAATCAGTCTATGAATCACTAAACATGTATTAAGCACCTACTATTGCTAGGCATTTAGCTAAGCGTTGGGGACACAAAGAAAGGGAAAAGACAGTCCCTGTTTTTGAGGAGGTCACAATCCACTAAGGGAAACAAATGCAAACAGTTATGTACCAAAATGCTATATACATTTTAATTGGCAATAATGAACAGAGAGAAGGCATTCTAATTAAGAGTTGAAAAAGGCTTTCTCTAGCAGAGGACCTATACTGCCTCTGATGCTTAGTACCTGTGTGGCTTTAGACAACTCACTGAACTGAGTTGGGCAATTCCTAGTTAACTCAGTGGTAAAATGGGAACGTTGGACTAAATACCCTCCGAGGTCCCTTCCAGCGCTAGATTTGTGAAACTAAATTGATTTTTTAAAAAAATTTCAGATGTGGAAGTGGACATTTCTGTTATTCTTTGCATCTATCTTTTTTCCCTAAGTCATAGTTAAATCAGGTATAATCACTGTTCATTTAAAAATGAGTATGCTATAATCTTTTGATAGTTCTGAATTTTGGCTATAACGTTCCTTGGAGTTTTTATTTTGGGATCTCTTTCCCGAGGTGTTTGATGGATTCTTTCAATGCCTATATTGTCCTCCAGGATATCAGGGCAGTTTTCCTTGATAATTTCTTAAAAGAACTTGTCCAGTTCCTCCTTTTGATTATGGCTTTCTGGTAGCCCAACAATTCTTTCATTGTCTCTCCTGGATCTATTTTCCAGGTCAGTTGTTTTTCCCATTGTGTGGGACAGCAACCCTAACCCAAATTAAATTCAGAGACTTCTCAAGGTGGAAGGCAAAGGTTACCTTTATTACAATCTCTTGAGATGGCTGTCTGCTCCTTCCATGCACTTGGAGAGAGAGAGAGAGACCGTGTAATAGGGGCTGCCTTATAAAAGTAAATCTCCGCCCACCACGCAAAGTCTCCACCCACTACTCAAACAAGTGTCCACCCACCACCATCCCTTACCCCCTTAACTGGGGATGGGCTTACATTCTAAGATCAGAAGTTTCTTCCTATCCCCTTAACTGGAAGGTGGGGCTTACATTCTAGGCCCAAAATTCAAAGACAAGGAAAGAGGTGGGAAGCCAAAGGCAAAGGCTCAGGTTGGGGGTGGGGCAGGGCTTATTCTTTCTGTTACATTCTTTAAAACAGGGTCTGAGCAGGGGAGGATTTTGAAAATAATAATAAAAAATTATTGACCTTGAGGAGGCTTCACTTCTGAGAGTTCATCTCTCACACCATGAAGTATTTTACATTTTCTTCTGTCTTTTCATTCTTTTGAATTTGTTTGATTGATTCTTGATGTCCATAGAGTCATTGCTTCCAATTGCCCAATTCTAACTTTTAAGTACTTGCTTTCCTCAGTTAGTTTCTGTACTTCATTTTACATGTTGCCAATTATACTCTTTAAGGAGTTGTTTTCTTCAGTGGATTTTTGTATCTCGTTTTCCATTTGTCCAGTTCTACTTTTTAAGCAGTTGTTTTCTATTTCCAAGCTGTTGGAAAGCTCTTTTTTCATAATTCTCTTGAATCACTCTCATTTCTTTTCCCAATTTTTCTTCCACCTCTGTTATATGATTTTTTAGCTCCTTTTTGAGCTCCTCCATGAGTTATTTCTAGGCTTGAGACAACTTCTCATTTTTCTTTGGGGTTTTACTCACAGGTGTTTTGACATTGTTGTCCTCTTCCGAGTTTGTGTCTTGATCTTCCCCGTCACCATAATAACTTTCTATGTCAGATTCTTTTGTTGTTGTTGTTATTGTTTTGCTCATCCTTTTTAGCCTTTTCCCTTTCTTTGCTGTTCTTGATCTCTGCTCCCAGGGTAGAAGGGGCACTGTCTCAGGCTTCTTGTGCCAGGGATTGCAGGTGCTGCACTGATGTTGCCCTGAGGCCCATGGGGGACCCTACTGTCTGGTGCTGCACTGAAGGGGTGGTGTAGGGGGTGGCTGGTGCTACTGAGGCTGTAGTGGTCTGGCAGCTTACATGGTATTGAGTCTGGGTCCTCCTGCTCATGTCTGAGGCTGGTGGAGTGTTTCTGCATTTCCCCGGGGCTACACTGAAGCATGTGGTGGTTCTGCCTGTTCCCTTCGTTGTGCTGAGGCACATGGGTGGTATGGTGTTGGCATTTGTCTGCTTCACTGTACTGGGGCTCAGGATCTACTGCTGGTTTGCTGAGGTGGGGCTTTTGCTGGCTGGCTGGGGTGCTTCCTGTCCTGGCCTGCATTCTCCTTTTACCTGAGTGAAACGGACCTTTCCTGCTGATCTTCCAAGTTTCTTGGGCTCAAAGATTGTTTCACCTCATCTTTTTGCTGGTTCTGCTGTTCCAGGATTTCTTTGAGGGCGCTATTTTATCATTGTTTGGAGGTGAATATGGGAAAGTTACAGCTGTTTACTGCTTACTCTACCATCTTGGCTCCTGGACGTCTCTCCAGAAATTATTAATACTTATTAAAGCAACTCCAAGGAATCAGTTTAATTAGAAAACTGACTAATCCTAAACAGATATCTTTTATCTTGCTATTCCAATATTGCACATAGTGTTAACCTTTTGATAAGTATGGCATTACATTTCTGCAAAACTCCACTTTTTGTTTCAAAGATATTAATATCTGAATCTTTGTTATCACTAATATTAAGCTTATGCAGTGGGATAAATTCAGGATGTAGTTACATAATGTTAAAAATGGTATCATTTTATTTCTCATCAATGAAAAAGCAAAATACAGGACAGAAGTAGCAAGGCAAACAATGGGCATGGGTTCAAATCTCAATTCTGCCACTGCAAGCTCTGTGACCTTGAGCAAATCACTTCAAATAATTTTTTCATACTATTACAATACTTTAAAGGCTTTTACTTATTTTAAGCTTAAATGTACACTTTAATTTGATTCTTGCCCTGTGAAATAGGTAGTGAGAGTATTTTAAATCTAATTTTATAGCTAGGGAAATCTGAGCTTCAAATGTAAAATGAGACTAAATATACCCAAACTACCTATTTCACAGGGTAACTCTAAGGTTCAAATTTGACAGAAAAAAATAAAATTTATAAAATTATGAATATTATAAAATTATAAAAATTTTTGTAACCTGCAAAATTGCTATATACATGTGAAATTATTATTATTATTATTACTAAGACATTTAGAAACACCAAAACAAAAAATGTGTCAGTAACTGAAGGACATGGCAATTAATTCTAAGAGTAAATGATGACTATACATTGACAGAACAGCTATATTGTTTCTGTTTCTCAGTCCTAACCTGTGATTTCATTAGCATAGGGAGCTCCTGGCTTAAAAATTCTATCAGCCTATGCAGATTAGCAACCAAAGAGTAATTTATGCTTTACTTACCCATGGACACACGAAGGAATTGAGGGGGATTAGGACAAGTGGTTAATTGTGGGAATTGAGTGAACCACACTTCATTTTATGACTCAGTTCTGGAGCTACCTCAGTTCCCTTTCTATTCAATTATGGGTCTAATCCAACTTCTGTCTTGTAACAAAACTTTATTCAATTGTGAGAATTAGTAGAAAACCTTATCGTATTGTTTGAACCTAGCCCTGTGTAGCTGGGAAACTGGACCACCTGTCCCTACTGTTTAAAGACACTTAACTAAGGACCTAATTTATCCTGGCCAGAAATCTGGTCCGATTCAAAGATTGGCACGAAGAGATTTCTCAAAATTGTACATCTCAAGCAATCCATATGTTTTATCTGAAAACTGGTCCTGTACAGATCAATCAGTTATTGCTTCCCTATTGCTTTGATTGTTTACAGATACTTTGGGGAGTGGGAAGCTTCCCTTTCTGATTTCAGGGAATTTCACCTGTTCACTCTCTCCTTTCCAACTTGGAAAATTCCCAATTTTTCCTCCAATTAGAAATCAGATTGCCTAATATATTGTTTTGTTTTAATTAATTGGTTGTATATGATTGTTTCAATGTATAAAAGTCTGTCTCCTATATTCAGCATCCATCCCTGGTCCCGGTTTGTTGGATGATTAAGCAAACCTTGCTAAAGAAACCTATATGCTCACAAGATCTTTTTTCCCTCAGTTATTTCATCTTTCATCTGCCACACAGAGTTCGTACCTGTTAGAGCTTAAACGTAGGTCTTGACACCAAAGCTAACTCTCAATACCTATGATCAGTTTTGCTTTACAAACAAGAACATGTTACTTGGCACCAGAGAGCGGGGTTGCTCAATCATCATGTTTCACACAGACAGGAAACTCAGAAACAATATAGCAAGTACCAAAATGTGAAGCCAAGGAAAAGAGACATTAGCTGTTGTAAATGTTGCTCAAAACAATTGTTTGGTACAAAAGACTGTTGGTTGATTGTATTCTCTTCCCGATTCCCTTCTTTCTAAGAAGGAAATCTATTTCTAACGGAGGTAGATTGCTAAGAAACTTATTGCAACGAAATTGCAATATAAAAATATCAAAACATATATTCAAATAAAATTGCATTCATTTCAGTGGTAGTCCAGAATTAACCTCATAGAAAATAACTAGCCCAGTTCAACCCACACATTATATCTGCAACAGGTAGCCAAGCAGGGGGAGAGAAAGGAGGTATACTTTGGAGATGATTTCTATCTGTTAGGAAAAAGCAGTCTCTAAACATTCTCTCCTCAAGTCAATCTGGGTAAACATTTTTCAAGATATAAGTATATTTTTCAGGACATAGAAGAATTAGGAATTGTCCTGGTGATCTCAGAAATTTCTTAGTTCTACTAAGAAAATAAAACGTAGATTTTTACCTACCTCATTTTTTGCAGTCCTTTTCATGCTGGAGAAATAGAACTGATATATCTCTGTATACCAGGAGAGCAAAAGTGAAAAAAAAAATCCACTTCGTCTGGGAAGCCAACAATGCAAATTAGTATGAGACTAAGATAGACTGGATATGCTCTATTACTTGAGCCTAGAGCACATGCTGTAATTTCATCTATTTCCTTTTGGAAGAAAAAAAAATGCACTTCTCTTAAATGTAATTGCTGGTATACGCATTATGCTCAATGATTAAATATTCAGTATAACTGTTTAGTTGTCACTGAAAAAAAAATGTAAAAGATCTAGTTCAAACGGCTATATTAGCACATTCTGCTAACAAGTGGAAATGACTTTGGTTATTGTAGTTGCAGTAATTGTCCTCAGATAACTAGAAGGGGAAGGGAGAGCTAATGCCTCAAAAAATGCATTTGAAAGAGACATCGAGAGCAGTTTGAATCAATGTTTTATAGGCATAAAGGAACAAACAGAATTTTGTTTTCTTCTCTCCTCCCACCTTTTTTGCATGTGTGTTGGGAGTGATTTTGTGAGAGAGGAGGGTAAATCTGGGTCTCACTCCTGGACCAGAAGAAAATCAAGTCTTGCCAACAAGCATTTGATTAAGTACCTACTATGTGACTCATTTTGTGTTAAGGATAGGGATAGAGACTGGGTGATTTCCCTGTTGAGGAAACTTACTCTACCAAAGTAGGTCAGTACCTTCTCTGCAACTTATAAGTTTTAAAGGCCTGCCTGTATCATTAAGAGTTTACTTGACTTGTCCAGGATCACAAAGCCACTGTGTCAGAGATAAGTCTTGAACACAGACCTTGTTAGTACCAAGCCCAGATCTCTAACTCCCAACACACATCCAAAAAAGGTGGGAGGAGAGAAGAAAATTTGCTTATTAGATCGTAGAAGAAAAATGGGAAAAATATTATTGAAAAATTCCCTAGATGTTATTTTTATTACTAATGCCAATAACTGTCAAACAAAAAAGTCAATTGCATGGAATAGAATTTGTAGATGACATGAAAACTGGGAGGGATTTTTAATACTGGGAATGAAAGGATGAAGACCCCAACAAGTTTTAGTAGGCTGGAATAATGGATTGAATCTAATAGAATGGACTGATAGGCAAAAAAAAAAAAATTAGGACATAGGTTAAAAAAAAAACAACTTAACTTCAGAAGTATTGACTGGTAGAGAGCAGTACTTGTGAGAATGACCCCAGTACACATGCAAAAAAAGTGGGAAGAGAGAAGAACAAGAAATTCTGTTTGTTCCTTTATGCCTATAAAACAGTGACTCAAACTGCTCTTGATGTCTCTTTCAAATGTATTTTTAAGGCATTAGCTCTCCCTTCCCCCTTCTAATTATCTGATTCAGTCACTACAACTACAATAACCAAAGTCATTTCCACCTGTTACCATAATGTGCTAATATAGCTATGTTTGAACTGGATCTTTTACATTTTACAATTTGGTGGCACAGTGGACAGAGCACTGATCTTAGAATCAGGAAGACTCATCTCTCCGAGTTCAAATATGGCCTCAGACACTTGCTTGCTGTGTGACCCTGAGCAAGTCACTTAACCTCTGTTTGCCTCAGTTTCCTCATCTGTAAAAGGAGCTGGAAAAGGAAATGGCAAATCACTCCAGTAACTTTGATGGGAAAAAAAAACCCAAAATGGGATCACAAAGAGTCAGACACAACTGAAACAACTGAACATAGTACATACACACAGAACTCAAAGTAAGTTGAATGTGATGTGGCTGCCCAAAGACTAAATATGAATTTTTTTCTACATTAATGGGATTGTAGGATCATATATTTAGATCTGAAAGAGACCTTAGAAGTTATCTCATTCAACTACCTCATTTTACAGATGAATTCCCAGGATTGTGTCATTTGTTCACAGACATAGAGTGCTCTGACTTGAAATCTAACTCTTTCCACAATAATAGTAGGATTTTATATGTGTGTGCATCTATACACACATATATACATATATGTGCATATATGTACATACATACATGAAAGGAAATATACTATATATTTACTATATTTAAAGTACATATAGCATATATATTTATAACTATATATGCATATGTGTGTGAACGTGTTATTTGAATGTTTATATATGTGTGTGTGTGTATATGAAAATAACGTCTTACTATACTCTGTCCTGATTAGATTACATCTGGAGTAATGTGTCTAGTTCAAGGCATACATTTAAAGGGGTACATTTGCAAATTTTGTTCATAAAGAGGAGAATGATTAGGATGATGACAAGCTTAAAAACCACATCTTATGAGTAGTGGTAGAAGGAAACGGGTGCTTGCCATACACACAAAAAAAAAGGTAAAAGAAAAAAGAAAAGAAATTAGGATACGTGTTTTCCAGTATCTGCTATGTTGTCATGAGGACAAAGGACTAAACTCTAGGAAGAATGAAGAGATGGAAGAGTCCTTAGAAGCCATCTCATCCAGACCCTTTGTTTTATAAATAAGGAACCTGAGTCCCAGGGCACTTAAATGATTTGCCAAGGGTCATACAGTTAGTAAGCATCCGAGATGGGATTTGATCCGAGGTCCTAACTGTACAGAAGCACTGCTCTTTCCACTGGACAACACTGTCTCCCTATCCACAGGCAAAAATTACAGGGGTGTAAAATTTGGTTCATCATACTTTAGCACTTCAAGGATCTGTAATTTCATCTTCAGTAACCCCTTCACTGATGCAGGTTACAACTCCTAGTAAATTAGCAGGTGTCTTTGTACTTTGGCAAACAAATTCATCCTCCCTGAATGAATGAGGAAGGCTTTTCATCTGATGATGAGCCTCTCTGAACTAGGCTGGTCTTCAGATACACGACTTATATGTCATTATGCCTTTGCAGCTTAGCTCAGTATAACTGGGTTGCATAAGCCTCTTTTAAAAATAAGTAGATCTGTCTCAAAACATAGATTGGACTAATTCTTAAGCTTCCTGTCTCAAGAAATATGTCTTTCCAATGCTGTTGTCGTTGTATAAATTGTTCCACTAGTTTTGCTCATTTAACTCTGCAACAATTTCATAGAAGTCTTCCCAGTTTCCTTTGAAACTAAACATTTCTTAATTTCTTATGGTGTACTAACTTTCAAATAAAAATTTTATGCTATAATTTGTTTAGCCATTCCACAGGTAGGTAGTCACCCCCTTAATTTTGTTTTTTGCTACTATGGAATGAATTCTAATAAACATTTTTGTACATATGGGTTATTTTGTTCATTCTTTATCTCTGGTGTATGGGCCTAATAGTGGCAGTGCTGGGTTTAAGGATATGAACAATTTACTGACTTTTGTGAAGTATCTCTAAATTGTTTTCCATGATGGCTGAGACAATTCATAGCTCCACCAACAATGCATTAATGTGCCTGTTTTCCTAGACCCCTCCAACATCTGTCATTTTCCTTTTTTGCCATCTTTGCCAATTGATATTATAAAGGCAATTTCTGGATAGGGTGAATAAGTTGGAATTGATGACCTTTGGCATTTCCTATAAGTTTCAGGATCTATAATCAGAAAAAAAAAAAAAAGCCTGTGATACAGAGGTGAAAAAAGAATGAGTATGTAATTAAGCAGATGGAGAATTCTAAATGTTCAGGTATAGTCATATATTCTTTTAGAATATATCTCATTCTTTTCTCTAATTCATGCCTCTTTATTTTTCTCTGGTATCCTAATGCATTGAAAATGAAAATATTTCTTTTTTTTTCTTTGAACTCTCTATCAAGATAAGTGTCTGTTCCCTTGTGTTCTGTTTCTTCTTTCAGAATGTGACTAATGTGGAAATATGTCTAGATGATTGCACATGTATAACCTATATCAGATTGCTTGCCATCTTGGGGAGGGGGATGGGAGGGAATGAAAGAGAAAACATTTGAAACTCAAAATCTTATAAATAATGAATGTTGAAAACTATCTTTACATGTAATTGGAAAAAATAAAATACTATTTACAAAAAAAAAAGATAAAGTATCCATCCTTAAAGCTCTTCATGGCCCTCCAAAAGCTTCTTAAAGAAAACTGATTAGAGTTTATGTGATATAAACAAAACAAAGCTCAATTATCTCACCAACACTACACACAAAAATCTTCATTTCTCTGGAAAAAGAGCTACCACCATTCTGTGGGTTGCACAAATTATTTCCCCCTTCATTCTGCAAGCCACCTCTTGAAGACAGATAAACTTTGCTTTCATTAGTTCTTTCTAAAATCACCTGACGAAATAAATGACACTCACCCATAAAATGGCCAATTATTTAACTTCTCACTCTGAATAACATATGATTAGTTTTTAACCTATCTGGTTAGATTTTTTTTCCTTTTTATAAATAGTAACGTCTTGTGAAACATATCCACATTCAATCTTATGCAACCAGCTTTTTTAATGTCTAAGTAAAATCTATCAATCTGCATTACGAGTTAATATTCATATCCATCTTATGACAGACAATTATAGATATTCTAAGAAATCTTCAAGGAAGACATAATTGTGTCACGGAAACATTTGACATTATTACTGGTTCAGTAGGAAAGGGCCAGTTGAAGCTAAGTGTTATCATACCTTCCAGGGTCCCCCTCCCCTACTCTCTTAGCTGAGAACCTTGCCCCGTTTTTCATTGGAAAAAAAAACTCAGGCTATTTGATGAGAGCTCCCTTTTTCTCCCCCTCCTCCTCATCTCTCCTCACTCAAATGCCTTTTCCACTATTTTCTCCTTTACCGCTGTTTCACATGAAGAGGAGGCCCTTCTCCTTTGCAAGGCCGACCCTTCTGCATGAATAAATGATGCTATTCCATCCCATTCTCTCCAGCAGATTGCCCCTGCTCTCATTGCTACTCCCACTAATCTTCAGTCTCTTCATATCTACTATCTCTCTGCTACCTATAAATATGCTCATCTCCCTGATCCTTTAAAAAAAATCCTCTCTTGATCCATCCATCCTTGCTAGTTATCATCCTGTTTTTGTCTTTCCCCCCCTTTTGCGGATAAACTTTTTTCACATTTTAAAATTTAATTTGCATTATTAACATTCTCTCCATCACTTTCTTAAGTCTAGACAATGAACAAAATAATAAATCAAACCCTAACTCATAGTGTTTACTGATTTCCAGATTGTAAATGCTCACACTGAAAATTTATCAATTGGCTCATAAGAGCCTATTTGAGCTGGTTCCATCACACCCCCCGAAGGAGTAGGAGTGATGTGAAATCAGTCTGGGAAGATCAATAAGAGCCAGATTGCAAAGGACCAGAAATACCTAATGGAAATTTGTACTTTGTCCTAGAGCTAAATATGGAGATACTGAAGTCTCTTGGGGAGTGAATGAATGAATAAATGAAAGGGAGAATTGATGAGGGTCCAAACAAGGGTGTCCACATAAGTGAAGAAAATAACATTGATGAAAGAGATGTTGCAAAGGTAGAATAGATATGACTTGGAAAATTATTGGAGTTAAGGGGAAGGAAGAGTTGAGGTTACTGGTGTGAATGGAAGTATAGTGAGTGACTGGAAGGGTAAGTCTCATCCTCTATAGAATCAAGGAAGTTAAGAGAAGTGATGGGTTTCAGAGGAAAGACAATGAGTTCTGTTTTGGATACTTTGAGTTTGAGATGATGAAACTGATGGAACATCTGATAGAACATGTAGGTGGACGTCCAGAAGGAAGTTGATGATATGGAACTGTGGGCTACAGATAGTGACTTCTTCACCATCTGAACAGAGATAATCATTGAACCCATTAGAAATGATGATATTACCAATATATTCATCAATTTTATCACCATTGTCATAACCATCATTATCATCTTTACAGAATTTATCACCATTTCCATACCACCACCATCTCTATCACCAATAATATCACTATTACCACCATCATCTCCATCATGATTTACATTCTCATTACTGAGGCTAGAAGTGGTTAAGTGATTTGCAAAGGGTGACCCAACTGGTAAGTGACCAAGGACATATTTTTATTCACGTCTTTTTAACTCCAAGTCCAGCACTCTACCCACTGTGTTGCCCAGCTGCCTATTACCATTTTCAGCAGCAGCAGCAGCATTATCATCATCATCATCATCATCACTTAACCCTTCTTAGCAATACAAGGATCTAAGATATCTCCAAAGGCCTCAGTGATGGAAAATGCTATCCACATCCAAAGAAAGAACTATGGAATTTGAATGCAGATCAAAGCATACTATTTGGTATTTTTTTTCTTCTGTTGTGTTTTGTTTCCTCTTTCTGGTGGTTCCTCCTATTGGCTCTAATTCTTACTTACAATATCACTAATATGAAAATATGTTTCATAAGAGTGTATATGTATAGTCTATATTAGATTGTGTGCCATCTTGAAGAGGGAGGTAGGGAGGGAGGGAGGGGGAGAAAAATTTAAAACTCAAAAGCTTATGGAAGTGATTGTTGATAAATCAAAATAAATTAATAAAAAAAGTTACAGAAAAAAAAAAAAGGCAAAGACCATGCCTGAATCTCCTTCTGGTGGTGGTGGTGGTGGTGGTGGTAGTGATGCTGATGTGGATAAACTTCTTGAGAAAGTTATCTACAAGCAGTTGTTTCCCTACAATTTCCTCTCCTCTCACTCTCTTCCAAGCCCCCTGTAGTCTGGCTTCTAACCTCATCATTCCACTGAGATAGCTTTGTCTAAAGGTACCAAGAATCTCTTAATTGCCAGCTCTGATGGCCTTTTAAAATCTACATCCTCTCTCAATTTGCATTTTTCTTGACCTTTTTTGCATTTTTTGATGTTAGTGATTTTCCTTTTCTTGATACTCTTATTTCTAGGTATTCACAATACCGCTCCCTCCTACATCTCCTCCTATCTCTCTGACTATTCCTTCTGAGTCTCCTTTGTTACATCTTCATTCATGTCATGCCATTTACTGCGGACATCTCCCAAGACTCTCTCCTGTACCTCTCCTGTTCTACCCCTATACTTTTTTCCTTTGGTGATCACATCAGCTCCCATAGATTCAATCATCATCTCTACGTAAATGATTCTTTGATTTATATACCCAGCCCTAATCTCTTGAGCTCCAGGCCTGTATCAACAAGTACCTTTTGGACATCTCATTGGGTACCCCATAATCATCTCATGTAAGACAGATCCAAAACAGAACGCTTTCCCTAAAACCCACCCTTTTACCCAATCTTCCTATTCCTTTCAAGGGCACCACTATCCTTCTAAGCACCCAAGTTCTCGGCCTCAGTACCTCACTCAAACTCACCTCCCCATATCTAATCTGTTGCCAAATCTTTACAATAACTCTTCCATAGATTCGCCTTATTGCCATTCACACACCTGTCTTCCTAGTGCAGCCCCTCATCACTTTTCTCCTGGACTCCTGAAATAGACTTCTGTTTGGTCTCCTTGATTCAGTCTCCCCACTTCAACCCATTCTCTACTTAGCTATTAAGTAATTTTCCTAAAGTTCAGATCAGATCATGTCACCTTCCTACTCAATAAACTTCCTGTGACTTCCTGTTAGCCCCATGATCAACTGCAAGGTATTTGGTTTTAAGCCATTAAAAGCTTAAAACTGCATGAAGATTTTTGGGACACCTTGTATGAAATCCTCTCTTTTGGTTTTTAACATCCTTCACAACCTGGTCCCTTTCTACCTTTCCAATCTTGTTATACTTAACTCCCCTCCATGCAGTTCACAGTCTAATGATACTGCCCTATTTGCTGTTCCTCACACCCAACATTCCATCTCTCAACTCTGGGCCTTTGCATTGGCAGTGTCCCTCATACCTGGAATGTTCTTTGGGCTCAACTACTGACTTTCTGCAAGACTCTTCTCAAATCCTACCTTCCATAAGAGGCCTTTCCTAGCCTTCTCCTCACCCTACCTGTCCCCCAAACCTTGTCTCTCCCCTCTAATATTATCTACTGGTATCTACTTATAGGTATGTACATAATTATTTGCATGAGCAGCCAAGTGGCACAGTGGACAGAGAGCCAGTCCTGAAGCCAGGAGTACCTGAGGAGTACCTGAGTTCCAATGCAGCCTCGGATGCTTACTAGCTATGTGACCCTGTCCAAGCCACTTAACCCTATTTGCCTCAGTTTCCGCATATGTTGGAGTTGGAGTTGGAGAAGGAAATGGCAAACTACTCCAGTAACTTTGCTAAGAAAACCACAAATGTGGTCACAAAGAGTCAGACACAACTAAACAACAAAAATAATTATTTATGTTGTCTCCCCCATTTGAATGTGAATTTCTTGAGGTCACAGACAATACTTTTTTAATCTCTCTCTTTACATTACTAGAGCTTAGCATATTACCTGAAACATAGTAAACATTTAATAAAAGGTTGTTACTGTTTATTAATCAGAATTTACTTGTTTAATAATCAGAAACTGGAGCAAAAAATAAGAGTTGTGAAAATGACTTTTGACTACATCATAAGGAGAAAGAATAATGAAGCAAAATATTCTAAGGGTTTTTTGTTTTGTTTTTGCAATATTGTGATTAGAATAATTTTTAAAAATTAAAAATCAGTATGGCAGATACCAAATTGTTCCTAGGTACAATAAGGTCTATAAGAATTATCTGTGAATTTTTACAATTTAACTGTTTAAATAAGAGATTTTATAAATCTCTTCTTGATAAGTAGGGGGCCTTTTCTGAATCATGGACAAAATATGTCTATGGCTTAAGCCTTGTAATAAGTATTGCATCACCTAAGTACTATAATTGCCTGGTGAGCATATCTAAATTTTATGCATTGTTTCACTTTTTTAATGGATGAAAAATTTCTTTGAAGATTAAATCTGAGTGAAAACAGGGAGTAGAAAGGAAATAGGAGGGAATTGAGGGGAAAAGGAGCTTAGAGGAAATCCAGGAAAATAGAAGGAACTTTCTAGAAAGTAGTGAAAAGCTCAAACAAGGTTAAAAAAAAACATATAGACCTCATTTAAATAGCTGCATTTCATCTTGCGTATTCGTACATCTCCTACGCTTATGTTTTGTCCTCTTCCATCAGCCATGTAAATTAAGCCTCCCTCCCCCTACCCAAGTGGGGCCCAGGGAGATAGGGAGGTGTGTAGATCTCATTAGGATAAATCTAAATTTTATTTTGAGTTATTGTTTCTTTTGTATCTATATCAAATCTCTTTCTGTCTCCTAAATTAATTAAACCTCACTCGCTTAGTGGAGCCAGAGAGTCCAGCCTCTGGCCATTGGATGCACAAAGACTATACAATTTCTTTCTCACACAAATGTTCATGGGCATTCTGAAATGTCAACATACTCAGCATGTTTCCAATTAGTCAGGGTCCTTTCATAATACAGACAGCTGGAGGCACACTGGATAGAGTCCTGGGCCAGGAGTCTGGAAAATCTGAGTTCAAATCCAGCTTCAGACACTTACTGGCTATGTGATCCCAGGCAAGTCATTTAACCTCTGTTTGCCTCAGTTTTCCTAAACTGTAAAATGGAGATTATAATAATTTCACTAAATAAGGACTAAATAAGATAATATTTCCAAAAAGCACTTAGCACAGTACCTAGCACAGAGTAGGTGCTATATAAATGCTTATTCCTTACCTCCTCATTTCACACAATGGCCCAATAGTTCCTTAGCCTCTTTAATTAATTTCACTTTTAGTTAATCCTATTTTACTTTAAGGTTTACAAAGCACTTTACATACATTATTTATTTTGATCTTCACTGCAATCCTGTCATGTAGGTGCTTTATTATATTAAGTCCATAATTATGTAGATGAGGAAGTTGAGGCTCAGCATGACCAAGTGACTTGCCCACAATTACCTAGCTAGTAAGTGTCAGGTGCCAGTAACCTTAACCACCACTCTATTTTAGACCCTCATCAGCATAGCCACATTCTGGACCTAGTCAGCCCTTGGGACTCCTGGACCTCCAAGTTCTCAGACTTTAGAATTCCTCTCCCTGACTTCCAGAAATCCAGATCCAATGGTTTATTCTCAGCATTCATTCTCCCTGAACTTTCTAAAAGCATTTGCCACCAATGACCACCACTTCCTGCTAAGCGCTCTCTTGGCTTTTGTCACTGCTTCCTCCATTTTCTCAAAACACATCTGCCCTTTAAAAAGATATAATTCAAATTTAGATTCCTCATACCTACCACATAACATGGAATTCAGAGGGGGAGGTATCTTCTTAATGGTCAAAGGCAGCAGAGAAGCAGACTATAAAAACTACAGCCAGATAGAAAGTAAGTACACATGTCCTGAGTATATTTGAAGTATTAGGAAGTATGTAGTGAAAAGACACATAAAATCTTCTTTCTCTTCAAAGCTTTCTCTTCTTATGACTAGGAAAGAGGCTGTATTGCCTTTTTTCCCCTGCCATGTCTTTTCTGGTTATCAGGACAATGGTGCAATCATAGTTTTTCTCAAACTACTACTTTCCCCAAGCCCATCATCCTATCCCTGCTCCTAGTTTGGAACTGGAATACTATAGGACTTCATATCAAATAAATCCAGTGGGGTCCTAGGACAGAGATCATCTACTTTCATTCTTTTTGTAGGAGTGTTTATGGGTATGAAACTTTAGGGTTATTGGTAAAAGCACGTTATCAAATGACATAAGTCCTTCTGGAAAAAAATGCGCGTGTTTGTATTGAGCTAGAAATTTCACCAGAAGTCCCTGTCCTTCTAAGTTTCCTTTATTTCTTTAAAGAAAAATTTCCTTTAAAAGTTTTCTTTAAAGAAAATTATTTCTATTTTATTGAATAAGTTTTGGCCCACTTGCTGAATATCCTAAAAGTGGCTGGGTTGAAAGGCTAGCCAACTGGACCTCCAAATATATTCTCAAAGTAGCGTTTCTTAAAGAAGAACTGATGGAAAATATAGATATAATTTTCATAACAGATTGACTGAAAATGCAAGCACAGTGTTTTAAATGACTGGCAGACAAGCATTAACAATAATAGTACTTAAGCAGGAAAATCAATTGGAATAGGTCTAGTATGGTTTCCTATACAGTTTACAGAGATATAGTGTGCTGTAAATGTTACCTTGGTCATCAGAGAGTTAAACTTGGAGTATTGATATGCATCTATGTATTTATCAAGGGAGCTTTGCTTTTCATAATGATCATTGGATTAAGCAGGCGTCAAGATGGCAATGTAGACAGAAAGTGCACTGCAGATTAAGCCATATTTATTTCACTTTTCAGATAAATGACAGTCAATTCATTTATGATGTCTTCTACCAGAAGGATGTAATCTGATTAATATCATGGCCATTCTTAGCTAATGGACCTGCGACAATTAAAGAATTCTAGATCTCAAGGCAAAATGCTCAGGAAATCTAGTAGGTGCCAGTGGTCCCAGAAAACTTGGCTGCTCTCAAGGAGCTCCAGCACCAGGTAAACTTCATCCTAGCAGTGTGATAGAACTTTGAGATGGAATAAATAGGCCACTGTTAGTGAGCTTTGAAAAATTGTCAGAAACAGGAGATAGACAAATGTGATTCTAATTTTAAAAAAAAGTGGGGGTGGAGTAGGTTGTTCATACTTTGATTCCTGGAAAAATTCTAAAAATACATATTTCAAAGAGATTGTTTGTTAGCACTGAGTAAGTGGTGGTTCCTCTTAGACCTAAAATGGCTTCATGAAGACCAAATAATTCCAGACTAATCTCCTCTCCTTTTAGGATGGTTACTAGATGGGTCGATCACAAGAATGACATCACATAATATGCCCGGGCAGCAAGGTAGTGCAATGGATAGATTGCTGGGCCTAGAGTCGAGAAGACCTGGGTTCAAATCCAGCCTCAGATACTTGCTAGCTGTGTGACCCTGGCTAAGTGACTTCACCCTGTTTGCTTTAGTTTCCTCATCTATAAAATGAGCTGGAGAAGGAAATGGCAAAACACTCTAGTATCTTTGCCAAGAAAACCCCAAATAGCATCACAAAGAGTTGGAGATGATTTAAAACCAATTGAACAACAAAAACCAATATACCTGGATTAGAGCAAAATATTTGATTAGGTCCTTCATGATATCCTCATGGACAAGATGAAGAGAGATATCTAGAAAATGGTGCAGGTAGGAAGGGTCAATATTCCTTGACTGACTTGATCCAAACAGTATTGATAAGGTCTTGAATATTTTCCTTTTTTACTTCTACCTCTTTGGATCTCTGGTCCCCTTCAAAGCACAAATTCACTACATGAAGCCTATCCTGATGTTCCCAACTGCTAATGCTCTCTACCTCTTGAAGTTACTGTGTATATAGTTGTATGTACTTTTTCTACTGTCACGAATGGGTGGATTGTGGCACAACTCATGGAGAACGTAAAGCTGATCTGGGTGACTCTGGTTACTTCTGATAGTACATCTATTAGCCCTGAAGGACTTTTACTTTGGGATGGTGCATCAGTCTTCCATTGGTTTCCATGAACTTATGCTGTGGGATGATGAAGCAATCCTCTTATTGGTCCTGTAGCACCCAGATGGCAGTTAGAGAGAAGAGATTGCCTCAGAGACTTGCCACTGGGGAGGAAATGCTGCCCACTCAGTATACTTTTTAAAAAGGGAGAAAGTGATAGAAAGTATAAATATCTGGTTTAGTAAATATACATATCTTATGTGTGTGTGTATATATATGTATATATAGAAACATATAAATACAAAAATTTTGGAATTGCTAATGTTAGAAATTCACCTAAAAGACCACTGTAAGAAAAAAAAAAGTTCTCTATTAGTTTTCATCTTACTGTGGGCCAGTGACATTCAACCTGACCAGAGGCCTTTGCAACCTGATGTATTAGTAAGTTTAGCCATCTCCCTACTAAAGAGTCCTTCTACAAAGTAGGCTAAAATGGTGGAATGGCAAACAGGTGAAATAAACATACATACATAGGATCATAAGTAGAAAAAATAATAACACGTATATTTTGCTTATTCAGTGGACCCATGATCTCACTGTATTAAATGATAATGGATTCAAATGGAAAGAAACTGTAACTTTAAAACAATGAAAATATGCATTTCTATCACACTTTGGTAGGAGTAAGGTAGAATTCTTCATATCATATGCCTATATAATGTTACCAATGATGTGAAATATATAAAGGTACTATATAAATGTGTATTATGTATAATGGATATATGTGGATAAAATATATTAGCAAATATATTCATATGTGCAATGTTGAGAATATATTTTATGTTCCATCACATCCCATAGATGTAATATTCTCTCTTCATATGTGGCTATATATACTGAGTTGTCCTCATACATTATTAATTTATAAAATACCAAGATATTAGATAAAGGAAAGTTGATATTAACTTGAATTTTATAAATAAAATAAGAGAGACTGAGAAGATGGAAACGGGGAGAAGAAAAGACCATTTGATCAAGGCCAAATAGCAAACCAACTGTACAGTTAAACATTAAGTTCTAACTCTGTTCCTATTTTGACACTAAGACAAAACTATGGAAAATTACAAGATATGCTGTTGGGGTTACTGAAGGAACATTGACTGCCAGATTCTGCTAAATTATGCTATTTGCCACAGAAGTCTAAGCTATTTTGTATTCTAGCTTTAACTCTCATCATAACACTCATGAGAGGATAGACTCATTCCCTCCAATGCTTGCCCATTTTGCCCTCTCTTATTCTAAGACACATCCTTGAGTTTGTTTCTTTAATGGCTTACATTTAGTGGAGCCTGTCTCTCAACTCAGATACTTATCCAAAGTTCACTTGTAATTAATCTAATAAATGCAAAAGATCATTTGATAATCTTTTCTTCTAAGATTTAGAAATAAAAGATAGGATTAAAATGATATGAACATTTTCACAACATGATTAATGTGGAAATGTATTTTATATGATTGCACATGTATAACCTATATCAGATTGCTTGCCATCTTGGGGAGGGGGTAGGGAAGGAAGAGAAAAAAAATTAGAACTCAAAATCTTATAAAAACTGAATATTGAGAATTATCTTTACATGTAATTGGAAAAAACACTATTTACATTTTTTAAAAATTAAGTGACAAAAATGATATGAACATGTATTTTATATAAGTGTAATGCGACTCACAAAGCTTGGGACTGAAAGACAAGTAGACCAAGGTTATAATTCCAGTTTTCTTGGGTAGGCAAGATGTGTAACTTTGGGCAAGACGAAACACTTGCCACCCCTGAGTCTTCTTTTCCTCACCTATGACATGAAGAATTTAGATGAGGTCCACTTTGCACAAGGGAACTTTATGTTGAACATCTTGTAGACATCTCAAACTCAACATGTCCAAAACAGAAATCATGACTTTTCCTCCCAAGTCCTCCTCTCTTCCCAGTTTCCTTATTAATGGTGAGAGTACCCGCCATCATCCTAGACTCACAAACTAAGTGTCATCTACCTATCTGCTCTCACCCCAATGGCCAATCTGTTGTCAAGTCTCGTCCTCTCTACCTTTACAGCATCTCTCCTATAGATCTCCTTCCCACCCATACAATGACCACCCTGGTGCAGGCCCGTATCCCTACATGCCAGACTACTACAATAGTCTTCTGGTTCATCTCTCTGTCTTACATCGCTCTGTCCTCCACTCAGCTGCCAGTGATTTTCCTAAAATGCTGCTCTGACCTTTTTCACTCTCCTAATCAGTTAACCCCAGGGGCTCACTATGACCTCCAGGATCAAATATAGACTCCTATGGCTATTAAAATCCTTCTTTACTTGTCCCCTTGCTGCCTTTCCAGTCGCCTTACACTTTGCCATTTACTTTACGACCCGGTAATGTTGACTTACTTGCTGTTCTTTGCAACACTATGACTTTTCACTGTTTGTCCTCCATGCCTGGAACACTTTCCTTCCTTCCTTTTGCCTCCTTTCTTCCCTGGTTTCCTTCAAGACTCAGCCCATAGTCAACATTCTGGAAGAAGCTATTCCTAGCCCCTCTCCTCTTTCTAGTGCCTTTACCTCCCTTCTACATTATATGGATTTGATATGTATGTAGTTGTTTGCATTTTGTCTCCCCCATTAGAATGTAAGTTCCTGAGGAGGAGACTATGTTTGGGGCTTTCTTTGTATCCCAGCACTTATTAACACAGTGCCTGGCACAGGTGTTGTTCAGTCACATCTGACCCTCCACGACTCCATTTGAGGTTTTCTTGGCAAAGATACCAGAGTGGGAAACCACTTGTCCAGCTCATTTTACAGATGAGGAACCGAGGCAAAGAGGGTTAAGTAACTTGCCCAGGGTCACACATCTCGTAAGTGTCTGATGCTGGCTTTGAACTCAGGTTCTCTTGACTCCAAGGCCAGTGCTCTATCTACGTCATGCCTGTCCTCTTAAAAAGTGCTCGTTGACTGTTACACATAGTATGGACAACAGAACTACTTTTTAATCCCTACAGAGTTCATTCAAGCACATAACTTCTATGAATTACAAAGATACGATTGTTTAAATTCCTCTTTGATTTGAAAATGTGCTGTCTCATTCCATATTTCTTATGTTTATTCTTGTAAAGGACAGCATGGAAGCTAAATGCAATCCCTTTCTCTCTGAATATTTCGTCCTTCTCTATTGAACCCCTGCCATGCCTTTATAACATTCTGATTTGTTCATAGATTTTTCAAACTGAGACATATCCTGGGTATCATCTAATGATCCAAACCTTTCATTTTATATATAAAGAAAATTATGAACTAAGTGGTTAAATATCTTGCCCAAACACACAGTAAGTAGCAGAGCTAGGATTTGAATCCAACTCCAAATCCATTAATAAACATTGACGAAGCACCTACCACATGCCAAGCCCTGTGCTAAATGCTGGGGTTACAACTAAGGAAAAGGACAGTCCCAGAACTCAAGGAAAAATCTACCATGGAGTGAACATATTTCATCCTTCCTAAAAGATTATGAATTCTTCAAAAACAGAGGTTATATCTTTACATCTCTAGGTTCTAGCACGTAGCTCTGCTTCTAGTAAACACTTAACTGTTTACTGCACTAAATTAGATTGAATTAGAGCAGAGTGGCTGTAACAAAGGAATCAGAATTTTATAGAGGCAAAGAATTGTTCAACATGTACAAAACTGAGCTAATTACCTTTCCCTGTAAACCTGATTCTCCTTTTGATTTTACTGTTGTTGTCAGTGGCTGCACATTTCACCTAGTCTTCTATGTTTTTAAATTTTGGCTATTTTTCTCTTTCTTTTATACCCAGTCAATTACTAAGTCCTGCTGATTCTCTGTCTGCAGTATTTCTCATGTCCAACAATCATCTATGACCACTGGCAACCAGTCTCCCTTATTACTACCCATCTGAGCCACTGCAATAACTTCCCAATCGTTTGAACCATCTCTATTATCTTCCTCTCTGTATCATAACCTTTCAGGACTGGGCTTCCAACCTTAGATTTCACAGAAGGGTGGGGGTTTTTTTTGCTTTTTAAAAATTTTTCTAATGCACTAATCATGTGATATTTATCTGTGTTTGTATCTGATCCTCCTATTAACTACTCCCTGAGGTTAGAGGTCAAGTCTTATCTAAACTTTATCTCTACCCCAGTTCATAATACAGGACACTCAACAACAATGGCTTAATTAATGCTTATTGAGTGAATATTTTATACAATAACAATAGATTGGCTCCATTTTTACGATATTCACCAATCTTCTCAATTGTAAGCAGTCAATCAACAAGCATTTGTTAAGTGCCTACTGTGTCAAGGCACTGGGCCAGCCACTGGGGATACATAAAAAGACAAAAGTCAGGCCCTGCTCACCAGGAATCCATAATCTAAATCCACAATTTACTATGTACCAGTAAGGATTACTTGAAGATAACCAGAGGGAAGGCATGAGATAATAGTGAAGGATAGGAACTCCCTCAAAAATTGAATTGTAAAACTTTACTTTTTCTTAGTTTCTTCCTCGAATTCCTTTTACATACCTTTATTTCTGCCTTAAGAAAGTCTTTAAGTAATAAATGCTCATTTCAATTTGAGTAAACCCATCAGAAAGAAAAACTGCTTTTATATTTCCTAATATTTTTAGGATAATTCATCGTTTCGTGCTTTTATAGATGAATTCATGTTTGATTGTTCTCTGTGAATTTAGCAGCAATGTTAAATAAAACTTCATACAGTATTTAAAGCATTGAATCAGCCATACATAAAACTCTTGTCATCTATGAAAGTAATTTATAATCCCACAAACTAGCACTTTATTTTTGAGAATATGAGAAACTTGGTGGTCCAGATTTGATGAATTTTCTCCCAGTGCTCTATAAACGTGTCTCATGCCAGAATCCAACTTTTTGTTGGTTAGAAATTTAGAGGTGCAAAAAACAGAAAAAAAATGAAACCCTCAAAGGTAGGCAGGCATTCAAGGTCATAAGATAAACGGTTAAAATAGTTAACAGAAAACCAAGTAAACATCATTTCTTGTGGACAAGCTGAAATATATAGCTACTCCTACAAGAAACAAGTGTCCAAGGATAAGGTACCAGTTCTCTAAAAAAAAAGCTTCCTTGATTACTCTTTCTAAATAAGGTAGAATCCTTTACAAATGCAAGTGTTGGGGAGATAACCCTGAAATTACATTAAGGGATAGCCATGCTAAACGAGAGGCTTCCTATGTATAGATGTTATACCCAATGGGAGACCTCAATTAGGCCTATAGAGTATCCAAATCCATTTAATGATGAGATATGTTACAATTTCATCGATTTGGTGTGGAAGAGGCATTAAAGGATATCCAATCCATGACCCTAATTTTTACAGCTGAGGACACTGGGGCCCAGAAAAGTGATATGGACATGCAGCTACAAAGGATTTTTACCTTTCTTATTGTTTAGTGGTTTCAGTCATGTGTGATTCTTCATGACCCTTTATGGGGTTTTCTTGGCAAAGATTCTGGAATGGTTTGCTGTTTCCTTCTCCAGCTCATTTGACAGAAGAGGAAACTAAGGCAAATGGAATTAAGTGACTTGCCCAGGGTCACCCAACTATAAGTGTCTGAGGCCAGATTTTAACTCAAGAAGATGAGTTAAAAAACAAAAAAAACAACAACCAAGAAGATGAATTTTCCTGTCTCCAGGTCCAGCACTCTATCCATCCCACAACCTAGCTGCCTTTAGCCTTTACCCATTAATCAAACAACAAGCATTTTTAAGCACCTGCTAAATGCCAACCAATGTGCCGCATGCTTGGGAGAGGACATAGGGACTGAATCTGATTTATTAATACAGGGAACACTTAGAGGAGGGAATTTCTCTATCAGCATATGTTGGTCCCCCTTCTTTGCAACCTAGAATCAGAGAGTTGTGTAGGGCCCCGGCAACTGAGTCATTGGGATAAGTTACTTGACCAGGTCATACGGTCAGTATGTGTCAGAGGCAAGAGTTAAACACGGGTCTTCCTAGCTACAAGGACAGTTCTTATTTTGGCATATAAAAACAAAAAAGCAAACACTCCTTGTCCTAAATAAATTCACATTCTATTGGGAGAGATAACGTGTCCTTTATAAGTATGTGTAAAATATACATAATATATACCCAGTAATTTGTGGAGAAAGGAAGAGAGGATCACTAAAGATTTTATGTTAAAAGTGACATAAACTGAGTTTTGAAGGAAACAAAATATCCCTTCGTAAAACTTCCCCAATACACAAAGAGAGTCCCTTTCCCTCTTCCCTCTAACCCAAACAAAACTTTTGGGAGCAAACAACAGAGAGAATCTTCATCCAAGCAAGTGTTTAGCAATTCAGTTAATAAGAGAATCAAGCTGTGATGGGAAAGTTGGGAGAGGTCATTACCAAATCATTCCTCATCTACCACTATCACAAAGGGGATGATCACTGAATTTTAGATTAGGATGGAACCAAAGTAGCCACCAACTGCTATCTGAAAGGAATCCCTCACCCTAACGTATAACATATCCAACAATTGGTCATCCATTTTCTACTTGAAGATCTCTAATGGGGGAGGGGCACTACAACCTCTCCAGGTGGCCCACTTTAACAGTTCTGATTGTTAAGATGGTTTGTTTGTCTTTTGACATTAAGTCTAAATCTG